>NC_091451.1:14864781-15062854 GCF_964237555.1 Oryctolagus cuniculus | reverse complement strand
CATATGGCTGCGGGGCTGGAACCGGTCCCACCTGCTTCTCTTCTGATGCAGCTCTCTGCCACGTGGGAGACCTGGAAGAAGCTCCTGGCTCCTGGCTCCTGGCTTTGGATTGACCCAGCTCCAGCCGTTGTGGCTATTTGGGGAGTGAACCAGTGGATGGAAGGCCTCTATGTCTTTCCCTCTCACTTTACCTCTCAAATAAATAAATACAATTAAAAATAAAAGAGCAGCTAGGTCTTGAACTGACACCTACAAGCGATGCCGGTGTTGCAGGCGCAGGCTTAACATACTACAGCACAGTGCCAGCCCCCATTCTTTTTCTTTAATTTTAAAACATTTTTGTGATTTTAAAAGTGTACATAATAAACTAGGACTTATATGAACATAATGTACAAATAATATGGGATGTATGTTTAAAAATGTTTCAAGAAGGGCTTCTGATAAAATGACCTAAAGAGTATTGACCAAACAGAAGTTCTTCAACTTGAACACCATTGACGTGTTGGGAGGCACAGGGCTTTGTTGCAGAGCTGTTGGGCAGCTTCCCAGGCCTCAGCCGCTAGATGCCAAAGCAGGGCCCTGCCCTTCCACACACAGTGTGACAATCAAAAAACCTCCACAGGCGGGCATTTGGCCCAACTGCATCCCGTATCAGAGTGCCTGGGTTTGCGTACTGGCTCTGCTTATGTTTCCAGCTTCCTCCAAATGTGCACCCTGGGAGGCAGCAGGTAAGGCTTAAATTTCTGGACCTGTACCACCCACATGGAAGACCTGGATTGAGTTCCTGGCTCCTGGCTTTGGCCTGGTCCAACTCTGGCTGTTGCAGGTATTTGGGGAGTGAACCAGCAGATGGGAGTTATCTGTTTTTTAAAATTAAAAAAAAAAAAAAAAAGGCTTTGGTAGAAAAATCCTTTTCAGTTTATAGTTCATTCTATATGTGAATGATTCGTGAATTTACCTTTAAGACTCTTTCCTTTAAGAGTAGAGTTTGTTACTTCACCTTCCACTGCTGTTTCAGACTGTTTTCTTTGACTTGTACTGAAAAGAGGGGAGGTTGAGCCTACAGCTAAGCTGCTGATTAAGATGCCCGCCTCCCACATCGGAGCGCCTGGTGAGTCCCAACTCCAGCTCCTGACTCCAGACCCTTAGGAGGCAGCAGGTGATGGCAAAAGTGATTGGGCCTCTGTCACACCTGTGGAGGACCTGGACTGCCTTCCCAAGCCCCCAGCTTTGGCCAGCTCCATCTGTTGTGGGCATTTAGGGAGTGAGCCAGTTGATGGGATCTCTTCCTCAAGTAAATAATGATAGAAAAGACAGAGAAGGGAAAGAGTAAGAAAAAGCCATGTTCTTTGTGATCCATGCCACTTACTCATCCTGCTCTTTTGCTCATCTCATCTGTATCTGTCACGTCATGTATATCACTTCTGTCACCCGCCCTGTTCAGTCCATTACTTCTCTCCACGAAAGTCCTGCCATCATCCTGGGTAAGAGTGACAGTGAAAAGATGACCCATGCATGAGTGGCCTCAGGGCTCATTTCCCTGACCCCCTAGACCCCTCTCCCTAATTCCATCTAAGGAGTCCACCCCTAGGCACCCCCTCTCCCTAAGCCCATCTAAGCAGTCCACCCCTAGGCACCCCCTCTCCCTAAGCCCATCTAAGCAGTCCACCCCTAGGCACCCCCTCTCCCTAACCCCATCTAAGCAGTCCACCCCAGCACTCCTTGGGCCCTGGCATCACCTGTAACTACCACCTCTAGAACCTCTCATCCACTTTTTTTTGGGGGGGGGGGGGGCTGCAAACTTCTCTCCTTCCAACTTGCTTGTGATGGCGTCTGGGAGGCTCTACCCCAAAATGTAGCACCTCTGGGTGTTGAATATAGTCAACGGAAGGAATTTGAGAGGATGACAAATCAGGGAGGTCACTTTAAAAAAAAGATTTATTTATTTGAAAGGCATAGTTGTTACAGAGAGGCAGGCAGAGAGAGAGAGAAAAGAGATGTCTTCTATCTGCTGGTTCGCTCCCCAGATGGCTACAATGGCTGGAGCTGCACTGATCTGAAGCCGGAAGCCAGGAGCTTCTTCCGGGTCTCCCATGTGGGTGCAGGGGCCCAAGGATGTGGGCCATCTTCTGCTGCTTTCCCAGGCCATAGCAGAGAGCTGGATCAGAAGTGGAGCAGCCAGGACTTGAACAGGCACCCATATTGGATGGTGTGCCGGCACTGCAGGTGGTGGCTTTTACCCACTACGCCACAGCACCAGCCTGCGGGAGGTCACTCTTAACTTTCTCCTGCTCTCTCCCCCAAGGCAAGTCCTTAAACCTAGAAAAGATTTCCTAACCTTCCCCTGAAGCAGGTCACCAGACCCTTATTAGAGAGGTGCCCTCCCCAATCCCAAGGAAATAAGCACCCTCAACTCTGAAGACCAAGGACACAGAGAGGAACCTGGATACACAGGTCTGGCTAAGCACCCTCTGGCCTTTTTTTATTTTAAAGATTTATTTTATTTTATTTTATTTGAAAGACAGAATTACAGAGAGAGAGGTCTTCCATCCACTGGTTCACTCCCCAGATGGCCGCAACAACCGGAGCTGAGCTGATCAGAAGCCAGGAGCCAGGAGCTTCTTCTGGGTCTCCCACATGGATGCAGGGGCCCAAGGATTTGGGCCATCCTCCACTGCTTTCCCAAGCCATAGCAGAGAGCTGGATCAGAAGAGGAGCAGCCGGGACTAGAACCAGCGCCCATATGGGATGCTGGCACTGCAGGCCAGGGCTTTAACCCACTGCGCCACAGTGCCACCATACCACTCCTCCCCCCGCCCCCCAGGCCTTGTGACTGTAAGATCACACTGCTTTTCCCGTTCGATGTGTCCACTACTATCCACTATTCACCAAACACAAAAGTAATCCAGTTTTATTGTGTCTTTGGGTCTTCATTTCCCTGTGTGTGCTTTTCTCTAATTAACCTGTTTTTTTGTTGTGGGCTTCAGCTTTGAACCAGGTAGTGGTGAGGAAAAGACATTTTTCCTCCCCTACATCCGTGACTTTCCTGGCCTCATCAGGACTGTCCTGCACTGACGCTCAGCAGCTTTCTCTCACTTCCTTTCTGATTTTCCTTCCGGATCTACTGAGACTGCATGGGCTAGGAGTTCACTATTTTGCCCACACCCTAAACTTCATTGTTGCTCAGAAGTTTTTTTTTTCCAACTTTATTCACCTAGAAACCTTCCAAACTAATGAACCTAATTATCTGTGTGACCCTGGTTATGGGTAGCTTATGTACTGTTCTAGAAAGCCACACAATAGGGCAGATTGGTTTCAAAGAAATTCCAAATGAACCCTGGCATTACCCACGTCAGATTATCCCACATTCCTGGTTTTCACTGTTACTCAAATCTTCCTGCTTTCGTCAGCCCCCCCCCCCAATCCCCACCTCCCATTTGCATCACACCCTAAGTTGGATGAACTTGCTCTCAGTCTTAACAGAGGAAATAGGAGCAACCACAGCACGTGCCCCATGCTCTCATCACCAGACATGCCGCCTCCTCTCCTCCTGCACCCGCCCGTCCTCCTTCACTCCTGCTTCAGTAGAGGGGCCATGCTCCCTCCAAAGCAGTGCCGTTGGATCCCGTCAGCCTGGCTTCTTAGAACTCCTCCCTGCAGATGCTAAGGTCTGCTCTCCTCTCCACTGTTTCAACTCTCTCCGCTGAATGCGGTTCCTTCTCACAGATTTTTGTTTATTTATTTCTTTATTTGGCGTAAATACAGAGAGAGAGATAGAGAGAGAGGAATAGACAAAGAGGTCTTCCACCCACAGATTTACTCCCCAGATGACCATAACAACCAGGGCTGGGCCAGCTGAAGCCAGGAGCCAGGACCTTCTTCCAAGTTTCCCAAGTAGGTGCAGGGGCTCATGCACTTGGTCCATCCTCCACTGCTTTCCCAGGTGCATGAGCAGGGAGCTGAATTGGAAGAGGAGCAGCGGGGACTCAAACTGGTGCCCACAGGGGATGCCAGTGCTGCGGTCAGCTGCTTGACCCACTGCACCACAGCACCGGCTCCTTTCAGTTTTTTCCTATCACCCCCCCCCCCCAGGCATCCTGTGCCTCTCCTCATTTGACTATCTGTGTTTCCTTCCATTCACTGTGCAATGGATTCCTCTCTGGGGTCCTTTGAGGAGCCTTGATTGAGCTCACCGATGCCTCATGGTGAGATTTTGGTGTCAACAAACATTTTGTTTGCTTATCTATTGGCGGAGGGGGGGGGGCATCCTACCCACTGTCCCACTCCCTAAGTGTCCACAGTGACCGGGGCTAGACCAGGCTGAAACCAGGAGCCAGGTAGAGCCAGGAGCTGGGAACTCAATCGGGGTCTCCAATGGGAGTGGCAGGACCCACATCCTTGGGCCATCATTTTTCTCCAGGGGTTGCATTAGCAGGAAGCTGGAGTCAGAGAGCCAGAGCTGGGAATCTGACTCATGCACTCCCCATGTGAGACGAGGGCATCCCAACCATCACCTGAATAGGTGGGCTAATTGCCCCTAAATCCAACACGTTTCAGTCATCATATTGACACTTCAGTCACAGTGGACACAACTGACCACTTCCTCGTGGAAGTATCCGTTTGCCTCAGCTTCCAGGACACAGCACTCTCTTGATTTTTTTTCTTGAACTTTTGGCCACTCCTGATGTCTTAGTGAGTGTATCCTCTTCTACCTAGACACTAGCCCTAGAGTACCCCCCAGAGCTCAGTCCTGGGCTTTCTGCTCACTTGATCCTTGCCCTGAATAGCCACATTCACGCCTGAGACCTCACCGACCACCTCCACATCCAAGACTCCAGCCTTGATCACGCATCTGCACTCAGGCTCCCTGGTAACTCTTCCCGGGCACAGCAGAGGCACCTGAAATTCAGCAGTATGTACAAAATGAGGCTTTTCCAAGAGTCCCAGTTTAGTGCAAATCAAAAACAGGCATTGCCCTGACATCTTGTTGTCTTGTCCCTCATCATCCACCCTCTCTAATCGATCACAAAATCTTCTTTTTTTTTTTTTCCCCATCTTAATTCTATCTGCTCTCCTACTCAACTGCTGGTCTTATCTAAGCTACTTCTCCCTGTGTTGCCACGAAAGCTTCCTGGTCACCTGCTCAAATCCACTCTTAGCGCTCTCCAATTCTGTCTTCTCAGTAGCCAAAATCATCCCATAAAATGTTTATCTGATCAAATAAGCTTCCCGTTAGAAACCTTTCACCGAATCCTAAGACTAAAATCCTTAACACAGCCAGACCCCTGCAGAATCGAGCAGTTCTCTAACTGTGTTCTCATCTGATGTCATGCGCCTGGTGGCTTTCTGTTAGCTTTCTTCCCCCAACAGGGCCTTTGCATGTGCTACTCCCTTTGAGAGCTGCACACCCTCCCCCTCCTCTCTCCATGCACTTTTCCTTGTTCATGCCTACTACTCTTTCAGATCACAACACCTTAATGTATCTAACAGGATTCTGTCTCTTTAATTTCTCATCATCACAGCTAATACTCAAGTCTAAGAGAGAACTTTAAAAAGGACATGAAAAAATGGAATTAAAAATATTAGCTTGGGGATGGTGCTGTGGCAAAGCAGATAAATCTGCCTCCTGCAGTGCCGGCATCTCATATGGGCGCCAGTTTGAGTCCTGGCTGCTCCACTTCTAATCTAGCTCTCTGTTATGGCCTGGGAAAGCAGTAGAAGATGGCCCAAGTCCTTGGGCCCCTGCACCCATGTGGGAGACCCAGAAGAAGCTCCTGGCTCCTGGCTTTGGATTGGCCCAGCTCTGGCCATTACAGCCATTTGAGAAGTGAACCGTAGATAGAAGACCTCTCTCTCTCTACCTCAGCCTCTCTGTAACTCTGCCTTTCAAATAAATTAATAAATCTTTAAAAAATATTAGCTTGACTTTATGCAAAATTGTTTTTCATAATACATGGAAATTATGCATTATGAAAAAACGGAACATTTAAAATTTTTAAAAAGATTTATTATTTATTTGAAAGGCAGAGTGACAGAGAGAAAAGGAGAGGTCTTCTATCCACTGATTCACTCCCGAAATGCCTACAACAGTCAGGGCTGGGCCAGGCAGAAACCGGGAGCCAGGAACTCCAACCAGGACTCCCCTGAGGGTGGCAGGTACACAAGTTCTTGGGCTGTCTTCTGCTGTGCATAGCCAGGATACAAATCAGCACTTTATGGGTTGTGAGCATCCCAAGTGGCAGCTTTGCACACTGTGCCGTGGTGCTTGCCCCTCAAAATTTTTTTGCACCAAAATAAACTCACAATTTAACTCCATTTTCTATGAACTTTTTAAAGGACACTCATACAAGCCAGGCACGGATCTAAGGGTTCTACCAAAAAGAATCACCTATTGGGCTGGTGCTGAGGGTTAAGCTGTGACACTGGCATCCCCTATCAGAGTGCAGGTTCAAGTCCTAGGTGTTCCACTTCCAAACCAGCTCCCTGCTAATGGCCTGGACAAAGCAGTGGAAGGTGGCCCAAGTGTTTGGATCCCTGCCACCTGCGTGAGAGACCTGGATGAAGCTCCTGGCTCCTGGCTTTGGCCTAGCTCAGCCCTGGGCATTGCTGCCACTTGGGGAGTACATCAGGAGTGGAAGATTCTCTCTCGCTGCCACTTGGGGAGTACATCAGGAGTGGAAGATTCTCTCTCTCTCTCTCTCTCTCTCTGTGTGTGTGTGTTGATGTGTGTGTCTCCCTCTCTTTCTGTAACTCTGCCTTTTAAATAAATAAATAAATCGTTAAAAATTTCATTTATTTGTGTCTGGCCTTTGTTCTAGTAGTTGAGATGCTGCCTGGGGTATCCGCATCTTCTGTCAGAGTGTCTAGTTCGAGTCCTGGTTCTGCACCCGATTCCAGCTTCCTGCCAAAGTGCACTCAGCGAGGCTCAAGTGCCGGGGTCCCTGGCATCCACCTGGGAGATCCAGATGGAATTCCCAATTCCCAGCTCCACTGGCTACTGCGGGCATTTGGGGAGCTTCCAGCGTTTGAAAACTTTCTGTCTACCTCTCATAATAAATAAATAAGCGTGTAAGTACATTTTTAGAAAAGCATTCATCATGGCAATCTTATTTAATGCAAAAACTGAAGCATCATGTATTTTTCTGTACCGCAACTGTTATTTTCCTTATCTGCAAAGTGGGATAATAACACTTTTTAGTTTCTTCATAGACAATATCTGTAAAGGACTTGGAATAGTGCCAGCCACATAGTAAGTGCTCCATGAATGTGAGCCATTGTATTATTGTGATCTGATATTTACTTATCTGACTCCTTTGATTAAAATCTGTCTCTGTCACTGTCCTATAATACCAAGAACACTGGTATTGCTCACTATTATGTCCTGTTGTTTCTCTTGCATAATTGCACATAGTATGTGTTTAGTAAATATTTCTTGTGGCCAGTGTTATTGTGTAGTGGGTTAAGCACCATATGGGCACTAGTTCGAGTCCTGGCTGCTCCACTTCTGATTCAGCTCCCTGCTAATACACCTAGGAAAGCAGCAGAAGATGGCCTAAGTACTTGGACCCCTGGTTTTGCTGGCTGCTGGCTTTGCCTCGCCCAGCCCTGGTCATTATGGTCATTTGGGGAGTGAACCAGTGGATGGAAGAGCTCTCTCTCTCTCTCTCTCTGTAACTCTTTTTTTCAAATAAATTTAAAACAATCAACACTTATTGAATGAATAAATGATAATTCATGTCTGCAGTATAATATGACATCTATTTGGTCTTTGTCTCTGGTTGCTAGCACTGAGCTCCTAAAGCCTTTACAAATTCTTTTTTTTTTTTTTAATATTTCTTTATTTGAACAGCAGAGTTACAGAGAGAAGGGGAGAGAAGAGAGAGGGATCTTCCATCTGCCAATTCACTCCACCAATGGTCAAAATGGCTGGAGCCGGGCTAGCAGAAGCCAAGAACCTGGAGCTCCATTCTGGTCTCCCAAGTGGGTGCAGAGGCCCAAGAACTTGAGCCATTTTCAGCTGCTTTCCCAGGCCATTACTAGGGAGCTGGTTCAGAAGTGGAGCAGGGGTTGGCATTGCGGTGTAATGGGTAAAGCTGCTGCCTGCGGTGCTGGAACCCATATGGGTGCTGGTTTGAGTCCAGCTGCTTTTTTTAAAGATTTATTTATTTGAGAGGCAAAGTTGCAGACAGAGAGAGGGAGAGACAGAGAGAGAGGTCCTCAATTCACTGGTTCACTCCTCAAAAGGCCACAAGGGCTGTAGCTGGGCCTGTCTGGAGCCAGGAGCCAGGAGCCAGGAACTTCTTCCAGGTCTCCCACACAGGTGCAGAGGCCTAAACATTTGGGCCATCTTCCACTGCTTTCCCAGGCCATTAGCAGGGGGCTGGATCAGAAGTAGAGCAGCAGGGACTTGAACCGGTACCCATATGAAATGCCAGCACCACAGGCCGAGGCTTAATCTACTGTGCCACAGCACTGGCCCGAAAAAATAAGTCTTTAAACAAAAAAAGTGGTGCTTATGACCTGGAACAGCACCCTATATGGAGTGCCAGTGTCATAGGCAATGCTTAACCTACTGTGGCACAATGCTAGCCCCAACATTTACAAATTACTGATTACTAAGTGTGTCCTCTGGCAGGGGCTGGGCCAGGCCAAAGCCAGAAGCGGGGAAGTCGGTTCAGGTCTCCCAGGTGGGTGGAAGGAACTCAATTATTTGACTCCATAACCTGTTGCCTCCCATAGGGTCTGCATTAACAGGAAGTTGGATTCAGGAGCTGGAGCTGGGACTCGCACCCAGCAGTGCAGAATGGGACACAGGCATCCTAACCAGCACCTTAACTGTTAGGCCAAACCCCTGCCCAGGAACATTAGCATTTTTAGTGATCAAGTATGGTGCTAGCTGTAAGCACAACAGGGTTTTCAGGAAAGGAAAGCTAATATGGCCTAGGTTTACTGGAGAAGGGGTTCACAAAGAGGAGGTCCTCAAAGGACGTGTAGGATTTGGATAGGTGAAGAGAAGGTGAAGACGGTGACGAGCAGGGTAAGCACAGAGGTACAGGGGGAAGACTGGGCCACCACCCCTCTTGGTGGGTGCATGGTGAAGAGTCAGGGGAAAGTTAATTCTAGGCAGACTTGAGCAAGGGTATTTCAGGAAGACTCATTCGCTCGGCAGCTAGAACCCAGTCACCTAACAACTGGAGCCACATAACGTGTGCCAGGAACTCTGCTTGATGCCCCAGGTTCAGTTGAGATCAAAACAGGTCATGAATGGTGAGCGGATATGACCAGCTGGTTTCTGAGATCCCGTGGGCTTTCCCACTTTGTGATTTAAATAATGATTAGCTCCTAGCAAGCTCACAGAGAGCCAGGTACACCCACTTAAGGGGCATCTGTAGTCAAGCATGCTGCTTCTATTTCCACTGGGAGCTCAGCACTGCACTCACAACCACATTTACAAATATATGCTGTGGTCAGTTCACATTTCAGGAGCTTCTCTTTGGTCATCACTGACCTATAAAAATAGTAGAAATTTACCTGTGTATTATAGAATATTTTTTATTTTCCTGGTGTGGCATCACCCATTTTTATTTTTTGAATGGTGTGTAGGATACTGAAGAGGGTCTATAAACGTTGTATATCTGGGGATTATCACTGGAAAGGAAATCTGCTTAAAGGACCTCATAACTGGTGCACTAAGTGCCCCTTCCTTCCTCCCTTCCTCCCTCCCTCCCTCTGTCCTCTTTCTCTCCTTTTATTTCTTCCTTTCCTTTCTCTTTTCCTTCCTTCCTTTTTTTCTTTTTAAAGATTTATTTATTTGAAAGTCCGAGTTACACAGAGAGAAGGAGAGGCAGAGAGAGAGAGAGAGAGTCTTCCATCCACTTGTTCACTCCCCAGTTGGCCACAATGGCCAGAGCTGCGAAGCCAAAAGCCCGCTGTGCCACAGTGCCGGCCCCCTTCCTTTTTTTCTTTCTCTCTCTCTCTCTCGTCTTCCCTCCCTCCTCCCTCTTTCTTTTTCCCTCACTCACTCTTTCTCTTTCTTTCTTCCTTTCTCTTTCTTTTCTTTATCTCTCACTTCCTCCCTCCCTCCCTCTCTTCCTTCCTCCCTCCCTTCCTTTTCTATGGCAGAAAACCAGAGAGAGACACGGAGATACCTCCCATCTGTTGATTCACTCCCCAAAGGTCTGCAAGAGCCAGGACTGGGCCAGGCCAAAGTGGGCGTTGCGAATTCAATTCAGATCTCCCACATGAGTGGTAGGGACCCAACTGCTTGAGGCATTACCTGCTGTATATTAGTAAGAAGCTGGAATAGGGAGCCACTCTGGGACTCAAATCCAGGAACACTGATAAGGGATGCAGGTATTCCAAGTGGTGTCTTAACTACTGTGCCAAATGCATGCCCCACTAACTCTTTTCAGTAGTTCCTTGTGGGGCTGGTGTTGTGGCCTAGTGGTAAGGCAGCCACGTTTGAGGCCAGCATCCCATGTGGGAACTGGTTGGGGTCCCTGCTGCTCCACTTCTGATGTAGCTCCCTGTTAATGTGCCTGGGAAAGAGGATGCCCCAAGTATTTGGGCCTCTGCACCCACATGGGAGACCCAGAAGATCCTGGCTCCTGACTTCAGATCGGCTCAGCTCCAACTGTTGTGGCCATTTGGGGAGGGAACAAGCAGATGGAAGGTATCTATCCCTGTCCCTCTCACTCTACAACTCTGCTTTCAAACAAATAATTTTAAAAAAAGATTTATTTATTTATTTGAAAGGCAGATTTACAGAGAGGCAGAGGCAGAGGTAGAGAGAGAGGGAGATCTTCTATCTGTTGGTTCACTTCCCAGATGGCTGCAACGGCTGGAGCTGCATCAATCCGAAGCCAGGAGCCAGGAGCTTCTTCCTGGTCTCCCATGCAGGTGCAGGGGCCCAAGGATCTGGGCCACATTCTACTGCTTTCCCAGGCCATAGTACAGAGCTGGATCGGAGGTGGAGCAGCTGGGACTCAAACTGGCACCCATATAGAATGCCGGCACTGCAGACGGTGGCTTTGTCCAATACGCCATGGCACCGGTCCCACAAATAAGTAAATCTTAAAAAAAAAAATAGCAATGACTAAATATCTAAAAGCTTTCCCTCTGATATTAGGAATAAGGCAAAATGCCTACTCTTACCACTTCCACTTGACCTTGTACTAGAGGTTCTAGCCAAGGCTTTAGGCAGAAAAAGAAATAGAAGGCATCCAGATTGAAAAAGGTAGAAGCAAAATTATTCCTATTAGTATGTGACATGATCTTGTTGGAGTATACAGAACATTTCAGGAATCCATAAAAAAAGATTAAGACTCGGCTCACTAGGCAAATCCTCCACCTGTGGCACTGGCACCCCGGGTTCTAATCCCAGTTGGGGCGCCGGATTCTGTCCCGGTTGCCCCTCTTCCAGGCCAGCTCTCTGCTGTGGCCAGGGAGTGCAGTGGAGGATGGCCCAGGTGCTTGGGCCCTGCACCCCATGGGAGACCAGGAGAAGCACCTGGCTCCTGCCATCAGATTGGCTCAATGCACCGGCCTCAACACGCTGGCCGTAGCAGCCACTTGAGGAGTGAACCAACGGAAAAAGGAAGACCTTTCTCTCTGTCTCTCTCTCTCTCACTAACTCTGCCTGTAAAAAAAAAAAAAAAAAAAAACAACAAAAAAAAACACTAATAAATGGGTTAAGCAGTTTTGTATGACGCAAGGTTAATATACAAAAAATATTGTATTTCTGGGGCTGACACTGTGGCGTAGGGGCTAAAGCCGCCATCTGCAGTGCTAGCATCCCACATGGGTGCTGGTTTGAGTCCCAGCTGCTCCACTTCTGATCCAGCTCTCTGCTATGGCCTGGGAAAGCAGCAGAAGATGGCCCAGGTCCTTGGACCCTTGCACCTGCATGGGAGACCCGAAGAGGCTCCTTGGCTCCTAGCTTTGGATCAGCACAGCACTAGCAATTGTAGTCATTTGAGGAGTAAACCAGTGGATGGAAGCCCTCTCTCTCTCTGCCTCTCTGTAACTCTGACTTTTAAATCAATCTATCTATCTATCTATCTATCTATCTATCTATCTATCTATCTATTGTATTTCTAAACTAGCAATTCAGTGGAGGAAAGAATCAGACTTTAAACAAATACTGTTGGGACAACTGGATGTCTGTGTACAAGAGTGAAACTGGACTTCCTACCTCACACTGTATGCAAAGATTAGCTCAAAATGGATCACAGACCTAAATGTAAGAGCTAAAATTAGGAATTGCTTAGGAATAAATCTTTGTGACCTTGGATTAGGCAGTGGTTTCTTAGATATGACCCCAAAAGCACAAGTGACAAAAGCAAAAAAATAGATAACTGGAGCTCATAAAAAATTAACAATACTTGGCCGGCGCCGCGGCTCACTAGGCTAATCCTCCGCCTTGCAGCGCCGGCACACCGGGTTCTAGTCCCGGTTGGGGCGCCGGATTCTGTCCCTGTTGCCCCTCTTCCAGGCCAGCTCTCTGCTATGGCCAGGGAGCGCAGTGGAGGATGGCCCAAGTACCTGGGCCCTGCACCCCATGGGAGACCAGGATAAGTACCTGGCTCCTGCCATCAGATCAGCGTGGTGCGCTGGCCGCAGCGCGCCGGCCGTGGCAGCCATTGGAGGGTGAACCAACGGAAAAGGAAGACCTTTCTCTCTGTCTCTCTCTCTCTCTCTCACACTGTCCACTCTGCCTATCAAAAAATAATAAAAAAAAATTAACAATACTTGTGCTTCAAAGACTGTAAACAAGAAAGTAAAAAGACAACCCACAGAATGAAGAAAAATATTTACGAATCATACTTCTGGTAATGAACTTGTATCTAGAATATGTCAAGAACTCTTACAACTCAGCAACAGAAAGACAAACAGCTCAATTCAAAATAGGCAAAGCATCTGGATAGACATTTTTCCAAATAAGAGATACAAATGGCTGGCAAGTGCAGGTAAAGATACTCAATACCACCAGCCACCAGGGAATTGCAAATCAAAACCATGATGAGAAACCACTTCCCCTACTAGTATGGCTATAATCAAAAGATGGAAAATAATAAGCATCAGTGTGGAAAAACTGGAACTCTCTTACATTGTCCATGGGAAAATAAAATGGCTAACTCCTATAAGAAACAGTTTGGCACTTTCTGGCAAAGTCAAACATGGAGTTACCATCTTACCCAGAAATCACCGTACTAAGAATATACCCAAGAGAAATAAAAACTTATGTCAGCACCAACACTTGTATACAAACGTCAACAGTGGGATTATTCACAGTAGCCAAAAAGTACAGACATCCCCAATGTTCATTGACTAATGAACAGATATACAAAATGTGATACATTCATAAAATGGTATATTACTTGTCTTAAAAAATGGAGTGCAGAGACATGTTGCATCATAGATGAACCTCAAAAACATTATGCTAAATGAAAGAAGCCATATACAAAGGACAGGTATTATATGATTCCATTCACATGAAATATCCAAATAAACAAGACTTTGGGCAAATTAATATTCACATGGAGCTCTTAATATACTAAAATTTAGTAAATGTTTGAGAAGGGGTTTCAGATTTTGAAAAAAATGACATTTCTAATGTTTGTGTATTTCCTCCGCATCTGGTCAGCTTTCAGAGACTTTTTACCCTGGAGCCAGCAGGGCACAGCAGGTTAAGTCGCTATTTGCAATGCCAGCATCCCATAGTAGGGCATGGGTCCTGCTCTGCTTCCCAAACAGCTCCCTGCTAATGCACCTGGGAAGCAGTGGAAGATGGCTTAAGTACTTGGGCCCCTGCTACCCAGGTGGGAGACCAGGTTGGAGTTCCTGGCTCCTGGCTTCATCCTGGTCCAGGCCTGGTTGTTGCAGCCATTAGGGAAGGTGAACCAACAGATAGAGGATCTCTCTTGTCTCTCCCTCCGACTTTCAAATAAATAAATAAATCTGTAAAAAATGCAAAGCTCATATTATCATTGAAGTTGATTAAATATTTGTGTTACACAGGCCTGCACAATATTAGCTTTTTGTTTCTATCATAAAATACCCAAGTCAGGCTAACTTTATTTAAAAAAAAAAAGTGGTTTATTTTGGCTTCTGGTTCTGGATTGCAATGTGCAAGGTCTAGAGGCCACACTGGACCGCGGTCTTCATGCTGGCAGGGTCCCAAGGCAGTGCAGAGCACCACACGGCAGGAGACAGAGTTCGTGTTAGCCTGCACCTCTGCAGTCTCCCCTCCCCTCCCTATACAGCCGCCAGGATTCAGTCATGGGGGGCTCCACCCTAATGACCCAATCTAACCATTCTCCAAAGGCCCCACTTCTGACACCATAGTCAGCTCATACCACTCACATAAGGCTGTGAGGTTTCAACTCCTGCCTGAGTTCAAGGGAACAAATCCTATTGCAACCACTGCAAATGTTCGTTCGCAAAAAACCACACATGGAAACTGCACTAAATTCTTAATAAAGGCAAATAGACTCCACAGGACCTGATCTTCTCAAGTAAGTTACCTTGTAGGCAGGGCTGCCAGACTCAGCAAGCAAAAATACAGAATGCTCAGTTCAATCTGAATTTCAGATAAACAACGGATATTTTAGTATAAGTATATCCCAAATACTACATAGAAACACTATACTAAAACACAGTTCATTGTTTATCTACGATTCACACGGAACTGGTGTGCTGTCTTTTTATCTGACAACTCTAATTACAAGAAAAGGTAGAGGCCGGCACCATGGCTCACTAGGCTAATCCTCAGCCTGCGGCGCCGGCACCCCAGGTTCTAGTCCCAGTTGGGGCGCCGGATTCTGTCCCAGTTGCTCCTCTTCCAGTCCAGCTCTCTGCTGTGGCCTGGGAGTGCAGTGGAGGATGGCCCAAGTGCTTGGGCCCTGCACACACATGGGAGACCAGGAGAAGCACCTGGCTCCTGGTTTCATATCGGCGCAGTGCGCCAGCCATAACGGCCATTTGGGAGGTGAACCAACGGAAAAGGAAGATCTCTCTGTCTCTCTCTCTAACTCTGTCAAAAAAAAAAAAAAAAAAAAAAAAAAAAAAAAAAAAGAATAGGTAGAGAGAGATTTTATTAATATCCCCCTACCCATTTAGAAAAAGCTGTCCAGACTAGGCGTAGGATACAAACAGGCCTGGTGGTCCCTATTTCTGCCCTGGTTGGTCACTGAACAGTTAAGGAAGTTCCCAGCAAAGCTGGCACATGACCAGATGTTGTCTATTTTTAGGCTGAGGTAAATGGGACAGTTTTTCCAGGGACTGGGGAAAAAAAGAGTCATATCTGAGGTTGTGGAGAGGTGTGCGTTTAAAAGGGGTGAAAAAGGCGTGTCCTGTATTTCGCGTGGTAACGGCCACTTCCAACATGTCATTACTGTGCTCATCTTCAACATCACAAGCAAATAAAGGTGGCTCTTCACTGGAAGGAGGCAGAGGGTCCCCTGTTCTTGAGTGTGTGGGTTGTGTATGCCAAGCGAAGGGACAGTGAGATGGGAGGCTGGGCGCACTGGAAGGAAGCAGAGATACTTCAATCTCAACACATCCAAAACTCAAATCCTTACCTTTGCCTCCAAATTCCTCCTCATTTCCCAAGGTCACTCCTGTATGCAGCAAGCAGTAAAGACACCACTAAGTGCCAGCACGCGCCATCTCTGGATACACCTGTGAGCAGAAGTGACATGGTCTCTGATCTCAGCAGAGTGGGGTCATCAAAATGATTATGTATTACGATATTGATGTTTGGTGCTATACATCTCTAATTAAACTGGCATACTACTGATTGTTATGGGGAGATTGCAATGAAAAAACATGACAAATTATTATTATTATAAAGTATCTATAGAATAAAAGTTTTTTTAAGAAAACAGTACACTTTTCTCTTACTTAGGAGAACAATATTCTGCTAAAACTCAATTTCTGGAGTTTGGTGAATTTTAAAGTTTAGCAATAGTTGTTACAACTCACATTTTCAAATTAAACATTTGAATACTTGTTAAGATTCATCTTATTAGGCCGGCGCCGCGGCTCACTAGGCTAATCCTCCGCCTAGCGGCGCCGGCACACCGGGTTCTAGTCCCGGTCGGGGCGCCGGATTCTGTCCCGGTTGCCCCTCTTCCAGGCCAGCCCTCTGCTGTGGCCCGGGAGTGCAGTGGAGGATGGCCCAGGTGCTTGGGCCCTGCATCCCATGGGAGACCAGACAAAGCACCTGGCTCCTGGCTCCTGCCATCGGATCAGCGCGGTGCGCCGGCCGCAGCGCGCCGGCCGCGGCGGCCATTGGAGGGTGAACCAACGGCAAAGGAAGACCTTTCTCTCTGTCTCTCTCTCTCTCACTGTCCACTCTGCCTGTCAAAAAAAAAAAAAAAAAAAAAAAAAAAGATTATTTAAAAAAAAAAAAAAGATTCATCTTATTGCTGGCGCTGTGGTATAGCCTGCAGTGCCAGCATCCCATATGGGCGCCGGTTCGAGTCCCAGTTGCTCCACTTCTGATCCAGCTCTCTGCCATGGCCTGAGAAAGCAGTAGATGGCCCAAGTCCTTGGGCCCCTGCACCCACGTGGGAGACCCAGAAGCTCCTGGCTGCTGGCTTCAGATTGGCCCAGCTCTGGCTGTTGTGGCCATCTGAGGAGTGAACCAGCAGATGGAAGACCTCTTTGTCTCTGACTCTCCTTCTCTCTCTGTGTAACTTTTTCAAATAAATAAATAATTTTTTAAAAAGTTTATATAAAAAAAATCATCTTATTACTGTTGTTTTACAAAAAAAAAAAAAAAAACCACAGCTGATCATTCTGCTTGACAGGTGACCCTCTTCCACGTGCAGCCCATCTCTCAGTGGTGGTTGTGCCCAGCTTGCTCCTGTGCGGCTCTGATCCATAGGGGACAGACTTCCTGCCACCCTGAATGGGCCAGACTGACCACCTGCCTGTTTCAGCAGCTTACTGCTATTTAATGACAGGCGACAGCGTCTCGAAAAAGTACTACCACGTATTAGGGCGCTTTCAACTGTGTCTGGTAGAATTCCAAAGCACCCGACACCCAGCTTCCTCAGCGGCATCAACTCTGTGACCCCCATCCTATGGGGGTGCAGCCACCTTGGGCCCCGGAAGCACTCATTGCTCCAACAGCCGGCGGCGCATTCAAGCCCTCTAGGCGCCTCCCGCCCTCGGGTTCACTCCACACATGCCCACAACAGCCCGCCATTTGGACCAGGCCAAAGCCAGCAGTTGAACCCCGACTAGGAGTCTCCCACGTGGCTGGCGGGGAGCCAACGACGGGAGCCGCCCCACTGCCGCCTCAGCTGTGAAGCCCTGGACGAAGCCCAGTCGGACCTCGCACCCAAGCCCAGGCCCTCGCTGCGGGGTGCGGCTGCACGAGTCTCTAGGCCGGAGCCTGCTTCATCGTTATCTCCCAGTGACGCGTCTTGGGTTACAAACGCGTCTGGAAGTACTTTCCGCTTCTCAGCACTTTCCTAACTCGGTTTTGGCACTTTTTTGGGTCACTTACGAACCCTCTCTTTCCCTCTTGTACTGCTCTGTTGTCACCCTAATAGTTTAGCCGCCCCACCCCTATTTTTTTTTTTTTTTTACGTGAAGGGACAATTAGAGAACTGAATTGGGGGGAAGAGGAGGGTGGCGCTAACAAGATTCCCAGGCCACGTCCCTCCGAGTGTCCAGTCCGAGGTCCGGGTTCTCGTTCCAGGGTGGCCTCCGGGGTGGGGGGCTTGGCTGAAGGAGGCGGCCCGGGCGCCCAGTGCCCGCAGCCCTGCCTCCACCCCCGTCCGCCCGGGCGCCGGGCCCGCAGGCAGCTCCTCACCCGCCGGCCGCGTGAGGGAGGGGAGCGGGCCCCGCAGCCCGGCGGCCACTCTGATTGTTACGCGCGAGCAACTTCCCGGAGCGCGGGGGCTGCGGGTGCCGCGGGGCCTCCGCCCAGCGCCACTCAGGTCCCGGCGCGGGAAGCAGCTGCGAAGGGACAGGCACAGCCGCCGCCCGCGGTCTCCAAGCAGCCGCCCGCGTTCTTCCGGCCGGCCCTCCGCCGCGGGGGCGGGACCGCCGCCCGCCGCCCGCCGCCCGCCGCCCGCGTTCTCCGGGTCCCCGCCGCCGGCGCCAGGGCCGCGCAGCGCACAAGCGCGACCGCAGCTGAGGATCAGCTGCTGGAGGAGGCGGGGAAGCGGAGGGAGGAGCTTCGGCGGGAAGGGGAGGGAGGCAGGCCGGCGGCTGTGAGGAAGCCGCGAACGCCACCGAGTGTAGTCTGCACACCTCGCTCGGGCTGCCATGGCTGGTTAAAGAACCATCCGGATCGCAGCGCGGGGGGAGGGCCGGGCGGGGGGAGAGCGGCGGCCGCGCGGGAGGCCGAGGGAGGGGCGGCGGCGCGAGCGGCGGCGGCGGCGGCGGCGGTTCCAGCATGAAGAGGAGAGCTGGCCTGGGGGGCAGCATGAGGTCAGTGGTGGGCTTCTTGTCCCAGCGGGGCTTGCATGGGGACCCCCTGCTCACTCAGGACTTTCAGAGGAGACGCCTGCGGGGCTGCAGAAACCTCTACAAGAAGGACCTCCTGGGCCACTTCGGCTGTGTCAATGCCATTGAATTCTCCAACAATGGAGGCCAGTGGCTGGTCTCAGGTAAATCAACCCCCTTCCCCTCCCCGCGCCTCCCGGCCCCCTCCCAACCTTCCCCCCTCCGCCCTCCCTCGCCACCCCCCTCCTGCCCTCCGCCCCCAGCCCCTCCCTTGTCAACCCCCACCCCTTCTGCGGTGGGGAGGTTTGGTGTCAAATTAAGACCATTGCAGGGGGAGGGCGGGCGGGCGGGAGGGGAAGGAGAGGATGTCTTCTATAAAAAAAGACCTAAAATGGTTGACAGGTCCCTAATTCGCTGCATCCCAAGTGCAAAGTGCTCTCTCCCGAGCCCTGCCCCCGAAAGTGTGGGTCGGGGAGGGGGCGAGGTTACCGCTCCACAAAGTTTGATGGCAAACTCTTCCTCCGCGTACTCGGAAAGGTGTGGAGGACACATTTTTGGGATCCGGAGCGGGAGGAGGCCGAGGCACGCCTGAGGCAAGCGCGGAGCTGGAGTCTCCGCCGCCGGTGTCAGGGAGAAGGGGGCTGCGGGGCCGGGCGGTGACAGGGCCGGACGCCGAGCGGCCGGGGGGCTGCGACCCCGGGGCTGGCGGGGTCGGCGGAGGGGAGGGAGGGGGCCGGCCGGCGGGTCGCTGGCTAGCCGCCCCCCTCGGCGCTGTTAGGGGCCCAGCTCCTTCCGTACTGGTGTGGCCTCTTCCGCGTCTTGTTTTTATTTTGGGTTCGGGAGTGGCGAGGGCTTGGAGGCTGGCGTCTGCCAGCGTGAACTTGAATGCGCAACTTGCGAGGCAGGGGGTAGGTGGGCGACCCCCGGGGGACTTCGTGGCTGGAGCTCGGCGCCCGCACCCGTTTCCCCTGCGGCTGCCGTTGCAGGTGGTCTCCGCGTCTCCCCCCTCCCGCCCAGCCGGGTCTGCTTGCCCCCGGGCTTCCCCTCCGGTGTGGGGAAAGTGGCGAAATCGAGGCCGGGGCTCCGGCCGGGCGGTGTAGGCCTCGCTCTCCCGGGGCTCCTAGCGACAGGCCGCTGAATCGATAGCCTATTGCTCCCGGGGAGGCCCCGGCCGGGCGGCGGCGACAGCTGCCCCGGGGGAGGTGCTCCTGCTGCGGGGGGGAGCGCTCGGCGCCGGCCCCCTGCTCCCTGGGGTCGCGGACCTGAGGCAAAGGGCAGGGGCGGCGGCTCCCCGAAACCCGGCCCGGGGGCGGAGGGCGAAGGCGGGTGGTCTGGCGTTCCCGCTCGC
The DNA here is from genome assembly GCF_964237555.1 of Oryctolagus cuniculus. Taxonomy (NCBI): domain Eukaryota; kingdom Metazoa; phylum Chordata; class Mammalia; order Lagomorpha; family Leporidae; genus Oryctolagus; species Oryctolagus cuniculus. Next base: position 15,043,041 of record NC_091451.1, on the reverse strand, counting down.
GGTGTGGCCTCCTCGGTCCCTCCCCCCAAATTGGGAGGGCTGGAGCGGGGGAGCCCGGGGCTGGACGTGGCGCCTGGCTTCACCCAGGTCGGCCCTCGGATGGCTTTCTAATTTGCGTCAGTGGGCAGCTGGCCAGAAACTTCTGGGATCATGGCATAGCATCCGTCTTCTTGGCGAGTTACAGTCGGAAGTGACACGGGGTGTACGGTCCAGTTTGGGGGTAGCAGAGACAGGCTCTGTGTGATCATTTCGTGATAAAGCTCCCGGGGTTTCTTCAGAACTGACCTGAGGGATTCCACCCTGGGCCGTTTTCTCTTCGGTTAGGTAGATTTTGGCCCTAGAAGGTCATCATTCCCTGGAGGGAATACCCGGCTTCAAGGCGGATCCCAAACAAAAGCTTCCTCCCCCGCGGTGCCACCGCAGGAAGTTTTTTATCCAATGAATTTCAAGGGCAGAAGTGGGAGAAGACCTCTTTAAAGAGTTCGCAGTTTTTCCCCTTAATACTTCTTGTGTACTCAGAATACTCCTGACTTCCTCCCGGAAGGATGGATTCCAAGAGAGGTGTTCCCAGACACAGGTAAAACCCACTGTTGGGAGGCAGGGAATGTGAGGGCCCCTACAGACAGCGGAACATCGTAAATAACCTACACATCGCCCAGTTTCACACACTTTAAAAACAGCTTTATTGAGATAAGATTTCCGTACCATAGGACTCGCCTCCTTAAAGTGAATACATGTTTGGAAAGCACTTAAAAAGCTCCCTCCACTCTCTACCAGTTACTGCTTCCTTGTGCAGGACCTACCCCATACCTTCAGTCAACTCCATTTTCCCTTGGTCTGGGTCGGTGGTCGGTTTCCTTGTGGAGAGGAGGGTCCTTCCCACAGGGCCGGTTCTGGCCAGCCTCCTCCCCTCCCAGGCCTGAGTTGCCCATCTCCATCAGTACTTCCTGGGTTTCAGCCTTTTTTGCCCCTTGCTCCTCCTCCCTGCCCCCACACTCCCAGTTCAGTTCTTCCTGTTTCCTTTTTATCTACTCCTGGCCTTGTTCTGAGCTCTCCAGGTTGGCTCACACAGACCTACTTGTTCTGGTTCCCTTCGCACTGAGTTTTGGGTAGAAGCCTTCCATTGTGAGTACAGCCTGCGTTAAGGGAAAGTTCCTCCTGTTTGCTTCAGATAAGGAAGCCTGCTTTGGGAGTCATAATACACCTTAACTTGTTAAGGTTAATTAATTTTTTTCTGGGAAATCCTTCAATAATCTTATCTGTCATTGTCCCTCATTAGCATTACATCTGAGGGAGGGGCACATTCGTGTTTTGAGGCTAATGCTGTCTGTCCTTAATAATTCACAGTAATCTCCTCAGACTCTGGCATGGTGGTGAGATTCCTTCCAGGCATTTGGTGTTGTTTTTGTGTCTTGTCTGGATTGGTTAAAGCCCTCAGAGAGCGGTGATTTAAATGATAGATTGTTCATAGTTTATTCATTACTTTCATTTCATAATTGTTCGGGCAGGCTCACATTTCTTGTAACTGACACATACCATTTGATAAAATTAACTTAGACCCAGGGTGCAAGTAATATTTCCATAACTCCTATGGCTGTATTACTTTAACCTTTTTCCAGAGCGCAGCGAGCCAGTCCATGTTAAGGGTAAACCAGAGAAAATCAGGCAGGAGAAAAGGCACTCTGCTGAGATTATGACAGCAACAAGTGGGACAAAGGTTGCTTGCCATTTTAAACCACTGAAATATTTTTACCTGAAAGGCGCTTTCCTTAGGCCTCACTGTGTTGTACAAGTGTGACCTTAGTCAAGTTAGGAAGCCTCGTGGGTTCTTGAGGAGCGCGTTGGGAATCTCACTGCCCACCTGAAGGGCTGTTGTGAGAAGTGCTTTAGGGAAAGTATAGGTTGGGTGCTGAACAGAGTAGGAGGCCTCTCTGAGAAAATGCTGACTTTGTGGTTTTCTTTCCCTTTTGTACATCCGACACCTGGTGTCATTAATAGCTGACATTTGTTCCTGCAGTTTGGGGAATGGGCTGTGCCAGTTGGGAAGAGGAGGCTCACTGGGTGTGGAAGGCCCGGGTACAGGGCCTTGACTTCACTGGAGCTGGAGGCTGCACCAGTCACAGGCTGTAGAATTTGGGTAAATCTCATCATTCATCTGTGAAATGAGCAGAACAGATTGCCCGACTTGCCTAACAGGGTGGCTGATGAGATGGTGTATGTGAGAGTGCTTTATAAACCACGTGGCTCTGAGTGGTCATTACATACAAGGAGCAGCCCAGGCTTAGTGATGATGGACTTATTGAAGGATATTCCAGTGTGTGACTCCTCCGGGGTAAAGAGAAGCGGCACTGGCTGTTGAAGTGCTGTTTGTGAGAGACCCTAACAGCAGCAAGAAGCCTATGTTACTGCACGCGTTTCTGGATTGTCTGGGTTTACCGTGGAGGTCTTTGGTTGCATCTAGTACTTTATATTATCTTCACCACCTCCTCTTCTACTTTCCCTTTTCCCTTGAATGGGGTCCTTTCTGTGTGTGCTATTTTCTTTGGGAAGAAGGTGAACATCTCTATGGGATCTGACTGGAAGACCAATCACAGCATGGTTCTCTGTGTATCTGCCTTGGATTATAACTCTGCCTTTAGCTTGTAAAGGGTTTGTGCAACCAGAATCTTAGCAGTAAACAACAGGAAAGATTCAGCTCTTTGGAGATGAGAGTTGCTATAATATTATTTGTCCTGAATTGAGATTTAAAGTATTGGACCCTTCGAACTGGCCGACTGGCAGCTTATAAGTATGAAGTTTTGAATTACAGAAAGATTATCATCTCTTTTTTGTGCCTATGACTAAATATAGGGAAAAAAACCCTGATTATATTTTCAAAGAGTTAATTAAGTAGGTGCTGTACAATGGGGAGAGGCATTTAAATGCTTGGTCATGATATTTGTATTTGGGGGATTAACTGTTCAGCTTATTTCTGTTCCACTTGGACTTCTGACCTTATTGATCATTAGGAGGGTCCATAGTTACAGAGAGGGAGATTATGGGTATGAACCCTGGAGTCAGACAGCCAGAGCTTGTCCCATCAGCTACTCAATAACTGACTTACCTTTGACAAATCACTTACCCTTTCTCTCTGTCTCTTTTTTTTAAAGACTTATTTGTTTATTTTAAAGAGTTACAGAGAGGGAGTGGCAGAGGCAGAGAAAGTCTTCCATCCAGTGGTTCATTCCCCAAATGGTCACATGGCCAGGGCTGGGACAGGCCAAAGCCTGGAGCCAGGAGCTTCTTCTGTGTCTCCTACGTGGTTGCAGGGTCCCAAGGACTGCAGCTGGGACTCCAGCTGGTGCCATATGGGAAACCGGCTTGCTGAAGGCTGTGGCTCTACCCACTATACCACCGTGTTGGCTGACTCTCAGCCTCTTTTTTTTTTTTTTTTTTTTTTAATTAATTTATATGAAAGGCAGAGTTACAGAGAGGCAGAGACAGAGAGCGCGAGAGATCTTCCATATGTTGATTCACTCCCCAGTTGGCCACAGTGGCTGGAGTGGTTCCGATCCGAAGCCAGGAGCCAGGAGCTTCCTTCAGGTCTCCCATGCAGGTGCAAGGGCCCAAGGACCTGAGCCGTCCTCCACTGCTTTCCCCAGCCATAGCAGAGAGCTGGATCGGAAGTGGAGCAGCTGGGACTGGTGCCCATATGGAATGCTGGCACTGCAGGTGGTGGTCCCACTCACCATGCCACAGGGCCGGCCCAGCGTTTCTGTCTGAGGACAGTAATACCTCACCGAGTTGTATTGAGGACTAAGTGAAATAGCACTTGGAAGGGTCTTAGCACAGGGCCTGGCTCAGCCTGTAGCTCTGGTTGCTGCTGCTGCTATAACCGTAATTGTTGTGTCACCGAACGTCAGGATAAACTTTTGGAGCTTGAGACCTTCAACATACAACATTTATTGTCTGTGGCACAGTACAATGGTGACAATCAAGAAGGTGAGCTGTAACATCAACCACAGTATTGTCATCATAGCATATTTTTAAGCATCAAGTAATAGCAATGATTATAACTATGCTTAATTTGTTAGTGGTCAGTTCCTGTTGCCTGGTCATTACTTACACCACATTTTACAGATTCAGTTTTTTGTAAATGAAATTAGTCTATAAGCACATTATCTACAGGTAAGGTGTTTGGCTTTAGCCAGTTAAAGTTTGACTTTATTAAAACTATTTAGATGGATTTCTTGGTGCAGTGGTTATCACATGAAATGTGGCCAGTGGTAAGGCAGATTTCTGTGACAAATTTTCTCAAAATACACATTTTGTCAAGGTGATCAGGGAATTGACTCCTGAATTTTTTTCCGGGATTTAAAAATAAGAAAGTACTGATAATCTGTTGCTGGGAAGGCACTAACGTTTATTCTTTGGTTTGTTAGTTCAACTAATAGTTGGGTGTATACTATTTATAAGTCAACAGCTATGAGAAGAATAGGGGTGATGAATCAGACATAAGTTATACTCCCAAGAAACTGACATTTTGGGAGTATTTGGTCTCACATGTAACAATGCCTGGTCCTTTAAAATTTTTTCTTTATGCTTTATGACACTTTAATAGACATTTGATTTTTTTCTGGTTTGCAGTATTTATTTATTTATTTAAAAGATTTATTTATTTATTGGAAAGGCAGAGTTACAGAGAGGCACAGGCAGAGAAAGGTCTTCCATCCACTGGTTCACTCCCCAGATGGTCACAACGGCCTGAGCTGCGCCGATCTGAAGCCAGGAGCCAGGAGTATAAGAGGTCTGTGGGTAAAGAAAGGAGGCCCATAGAGATGGTTTTGGGGGATTATGATAAATTATGGGGATTATGCCAGAAGGATAAAGTAGTGTGGATATTTATAGGTGTACATTATTTGTCCCACTTGTTCTTTAGTTAGCTAATTGATACCCATCAAAGTTTGGCAGATTTAGAATTATGCTGAAGTTTGTCACTTCTGCTTTAAAATAATCTAGTGAGGTTTAACTGATGGCCATCAGTCGCATCAGATATTGTTAACCCATCAAAAAGTTGTCTTGTGTTCATCAGTGGATTTGATTATAAAGTATGATTGGAATGATTTAGATCAGGGAGACTTTATTGACCAGTAAAACTTGGCTCAAATGGATACTGCCCTTGATATTCTAAGTTAAGAAGTGGGTACATTTGTCTTCCCATGTTGTGAATGAGGCAAAGAGAGCATGTTTATAAGAGTAGTAGTTGGGGCTGGGCTGTGGCATAGCAGGTAAAGCTGCTGTCTGCAGTGCCAGCATCCTATATGGGTGCTGGTTCGAGTCTTGGCTGTTCCTCTTCTGACCTAGCTCTCTGCAATGGCCTGAGAAAGTAGTGGAAGGTTGCCCAAGTCCTTGGGCCCCTGCTCTCATGTGTGAGACCCAGAAGAAGCTCCTGGCTCCTGGCTTCAACTCAGGCTATTACAGCCAATTGGGGAGTGAACCAGTGGATGGAAGACTCTCTCTCTCTGCCTCTCCTCTCTTTGTGTAACTCTTTCAAATACATAAATAAATAAACCTTTTTTAAAAAATTAAGAGCAACACTTTTTTTAAAAAAGATTTATTTATTTGAAATAATTAGAGAGAGGGAGAGAGATTGATCTTCAATCTGCTGGTTCACTTACCAGATGGCTGCAAGCTAGGAGTTAAGAGCTTCATCTGTGTCTCCTTTGTGAGTGGCAGGGATCCAAGCACTTGGGTCTTCTTCCACTGCTTTTCCTAGGCCATGAGCAGGGAGCTGGATCAGAAGTGGAGCAGCTGAGATATGAACTGGTGCCCATATGGTATGGTAGTGCTGTAGGCCACAGCTTTACCTACTGTGTCACCGTGCCAGCCCCTATAAGAGGACTTTCATTGCTAATAAAACATGGTGCTTAATTTTAGTGTTTTTATTTTTTTGGTGATTTTTAAGAAAGGAGAAAATAATTGATTTTCTTATTATTTTAGTCTGAATTTAGTTACTCAAGGGTGGAATTAAAGTCTTTTACAGTTAAAGGAACTAAAACCCTAATGCAGATGAGGGTTATGTAGGTTAAGAAGGAATCAATTGTTTTAAATTTTTGCTGCCTCACATAATTTTAAAAGTATTGGTTTTTTCTTTCTAATATAATAACTGAATATTAACCTTTTAGGATTAACCCTTAGATTATTGTGAGAAGATGAAATTCCATTTCTTTTCCACACAGTACTCTGACCTTTAAAATTTTTTAAGTTTTAATAATGAGGTTGCTGTTTGCTAAAGTTTGTGTATATATGCTGAATCTTTGTATTTAAATTTGATCTTTGAAAGAGAATTTAAATTTTTAAAGTTAATATTATTTTTATACATATTAGAAAAACTAACTAATGTGAATAAAAGTTTTGATGTATTTACTATATAAGGTGAGATTAAATTTAAAAAGGTAATTTGAAGATTTTTTTATTTTTTTTGAAAGAGAGAGAGGTATCCATTTGCAGTTTCACTCTCCAGATAGGCGCAACTGCCAGGGCTGGCCAGGCGTCGGGAACTCCATCCAGGTCTCAGATGGTTGGCAGGGGCTGAAGTACTTGGGCCATCTTCCACTGCTTCCCCAGGCACATTAACAGGAAGCTGGGTTGGAAGTAAGGCATCTGGGACTCGAACCAGTGCTCATATGGGGTGCTGGCGTCCCCCTAAAAAGGCAATTTAAAGAAAAATAATGGTAACGGTATTGTGCGGATGTGGCAGGAAATCAGGACTGATGGAAGCTGGGGGGCTATTGCATTAGGTAGCCCTTTGATATCTTCTTTCTTCCTCATGGAATCTGAGGGTGGAAGGATCTTCATTTTATGGAAAAGAGAACAGAGACCTTAAAAGGTGGCTTGCCCAGAGCTGCCTGCTTAGCCTGTGGCAGTCAAGGGTACTAAGTAGGGCTCGTTGCTCCCAGTCCAGTGCTGTTTAAAATTGCCTCTTTGTGTTTCTCTTTCTTTTTCTTTCTTAATGGGCAGGCCACCTTTTCTGGACTGCTTTTAAAGAATTGAAAGCTGAATATTAGCAATTTTTCAAAGACACGTATACCTCTAGTTGCTCCTCTTAAGTGATAAGTCGTATCTGTTTTTTGCTGTAAATAAAGTTAATGTGTTCTACTTAAGTATGTTTATTCAGTAAAAATATTTGTTGAATACACTTTATCTTTATGTGTCTCTCTTTACTCTTAATAATAACCATGAGAATTGCGCTTTCACATTTATTCAGCTTGTAGTGCATGCCAGGCCTTCTGCTGAGTGCTATGTCTGTCTGACTGTCACTTGGAACACAGTCCGTGTTCCCTGTAGTCTAGAAAGGCAAGGGGACTTGAAGACTGCTGGTTGTCATAACTGAGTGCTGAAGAATCGAGACAGGACATTGATAAATGATCATTGAGGGATCTGTGGCACAGAGACTGGCAAGGCATTTGTGGTAAATAGACGTTAGAATTCATTTTTGGTGGTGAGAAGGAAGTGAAATAGAATTCTAGGAATGAAAAAAAGATTTATATTAGCTTAGTCTTTTACCTTAGTCTTTGTAGAAAATTTGGTTCCAGTAAATGCTTCCCAAGTATTTGTTCTTTTCAGCTTTAAGAATTGTTAGTCACCACTGCCACTATGATATAAGCTTCTCAAGACTTAACTCTAATTATCTCACATCCTCTGCCAATCCCTCAAAAATCTACAGTATTCTCCAGTGCCGATTGAATTGAGTAGTAGTTTCTCCCAGTGGCTCACCCATGTTTAGCTGAGGTATTGCTGTTTATAAGAATAACTGTAACAACATAAATAGCTCATATCTGAGCATGACATTCACTTATTGGTTAATATCTGTGGTGTTTGATGGGCCAGACACGTGTACGTATATGATCACATCAAATGCTTACAAGAATATTTTCCAAGGTAGGAATAGAACTATTACCATTTATGCTTTAATACTGTTGTCTTTATATCGCATATGAGGAAACAGGCTCAGAGACAGGTGACTTGGGGAGACCTCCCGTGGTTTGTGGTGGAGCTGGGCTTCCAGGCTGAGTCTGCATTGCTCAGAGAATCTCAGCTAACTGCTCCACTGTATTTGCTTACAACATCTTCTCCTTTCATTCTCATCACTTGCTGCTATCATTCTGATACTTTGCTAATGACTTTCTCCCCCCTTTATGTGGGAATGGAGAGGGGATGGGGTTGAGGAGATGGAGCCAAGGGCTGGGTGCCGGTAAGCAGGGTCATGGTCACCACACTCACCCTCCGCACGACCTCCTTGGGTGCTAGAGATGGCCTCTCCTGGGTTTGGTCTTTGTAGTCTTCCAAAATCTTCTTCCTCACACTTTGTGTGTTCTCTCACTGCTTACATAAACCACGTTCCTCTCGTTCAACTCACATACCACAGTGTAGTTAGGAGCAGGCACACTCTGCCTACCAAGTTGATTCTGCTTATCTATTAGCCCAACTAAATGTACAGGCAAGGTATTAAGTATTTACCAGCCTGTAATTTGAGTTTGATATTTGCTGAGAGCATGCTGATTGAGTATAATTTGGCTGAAATTTGGTCAACAGAAATAGGTATCCTTCCTCATATAAATATACACGTGGAGGAAATACCTGTGCTTGGGGCATGGAGGAATAAAGCGCTTTGTGGAAGGAGGTGTGGACGTATAACTCAGGCTGAGTGCGCAGAGAGCACGGATAGAGTCATTTGGAAGCACTTTTCCCGAGACACGGTATCATAAAGGGCAGGGAGTGGGGAGGGCTCCTAGAACGGATGATAAACCCACCTAATCCTTGATATCTTGAATCACAGTGTTCTTGCAAGAAAAATTACTTCTGCACCAGCAACTTCACTTTGTTTCTGTGGAACAAAAGGGCATTTCATTTCCAGGATTGTTCACTGAGTGGATGAACAATTTGGGTGATATGTGGGTTTTGGTCCTGGACTTAGATAGATTGTTCTTCATCAGTTTTTTTTTTTAATTTAATATTTATTTTTCTTTATTTGAGAAGCAGAGAAAGAGAGGAAGGGAGGGAGGGAGGGAGAGTGAGGGAGAATGGGCGATTGAGCTCCTGTTCATTGATTCACTCCCAAAATATCCTCAATGACCAGGGCTGGGCCTAGCTGGAGCTAGGAGCTGGAAATGCAATGCAGGTCTCCCCCATGGGTGGCAAGAACCCAGTTACTTGAGCCATCACCCCCGTCCCAAGGGTCTGCATTAGCAGGAAGCTGGAGTCAGGAGCCAGAGCTGGGTGTAGAAACCATGCTCTTCATTTTGAGAAAACTGGTCTCTTAATGGCTAGACTAGATGCCCATTTCTTGGGCCGGCACTGTGGCATCAGCATCCCATAAGGGTATAGATTTGCATCTTGGCTGCTCCACTTTCAATTCATCTGGGAAAGCAGTGGAGGATGTACCAAGTCGCTGGGCCCCTGTTCCACTGGGAGACCCAGAGGAAGCTACTGGGTCCTGGCTTCGGGTTGGCCCAGGTCTGGCTGTTGTGGATTTTGGGGAGTGAACCAGTGGATGGAAGATCTCTTGCTCTCTCTCACTCTCTCTCTGTCTCCCTCTTTTTGTCTCCCTTTCTTTCTCTCGCTTGCTCGCTTGCTCTCTCTCTGTCTCTGTCTCTAACTCTGCCTTTCAAATAAATAAAAATAAATAACTAAATGAATGCCCATTCCTGCATCAGTTTTCTTTTTTGAGAGAGAGACAGAGAGAGACAGAGAGAAAGGTCTTCCTTCCGTTGGTTCACTCCCCAAATGGCTGCTATGGCCGGCACGCTGCGCTGATCTGAAGCCAGGAGCCAGGTGCTTCCTCCTGGTCTCCCATGCGGGTGCAGGGACCAAGGACTTGGGCCATCCTCCACTGCACTCCCGGGCCACAGCAGAGAGCTGTACTGGAAGAGGAGCAACCAGGACAGAACTGGCGCCCAAACTGGGACTAGAACCCGATGTGCTGGCGCCGCAGACGGAGGATTAGCCTAGAGAGCTGTGGTGCCGGCCAACATCAGTTTTCCTAAGTCAAGAATTTAGGGAAAGATTTGAGAGTAGTAGTTTGTCACTTTGGTTATCTTCATGTTCATAATTTCCTTGCCTTTGTAGTGTTTGTCAGTAACTCCTTTACTCTTTGCAGTGTTGCGTATCAGATTCTATCCTGTGCCTGTCAGGTGCAGAGCTGGTATTTGTTGGAGATCAAGTCCGTGTAGTACTGTTTTACCTCTCAGGGCCAATTTCAAGCTGGAAGTTATATTTCTTCGGACTGAGGTGTGTAGGAAGCAATAAGAGAATGGCATCTCAGGAAATGGACAGGGTTGTGATAGGTCCAGGTAGTGGAGAGGATGTAGGCAGAAAGGCTGATACCCATCCTCCCTTCTGCCTCTGCTGGGGTTCCTGCTGACTGATGATGTGAGATAAGATTTCTTTATAAGGTTCACAAGGTAACTTGAGGTTCTCTGCCTGCTGGAGTTTTTTATATATGTAGGTGATGGTATATTCTGGTATACTTGAGACTATCTAAAATTGCCCATTGATGAAATTGGAAAGTATTCCTTTCCTTCTTAAAAGAGTTTGTGGGGCCAGCATTGTGGCACTGTGGCTTATAGCCACCATTTGGGATACTGGCATCCCATATCAGATTGCCTCTTCAAATCCCTTATGCAGCTTCCTGCTAATGCCTCTGGAAAGACAGTGGAAGATGGCCCAAGTGCCTGGGTCATCCATGTGGGAGACCAAATAGAGTTAACTCCTAGTTTTGGCCTGGCCCAGCCCCAGTGGTTGTGGGCATTTGGGGAGTGAACCAGCCAATGAAAGCTCACTTTATCTCTTTTGCTCTTCCTTTCAAGTAAATAAATAAATAAATCTTTTTTTAAAAAAAAGTTTGGATGATATATAGATTTATTTATTTATTTGAAAGGTAGAGTTACAGAGATTTTCCATCTGCTGGTTCACTTGCCAAATGGCTGCAATGGCCGGAGCTGGGCCAATATGAAGTCAGGAGCCAGGAGTTCCATCTGGGTCTCCCACGTTGGCAGGGGCCCAAACACTTGGGCTACCTTCTGCTGCTTTCCCAGGCACATTAGCAGGGAGCTGGATCGCAGCTGGGGCTTGAACCGGTGCTCATATGGGATGCCTGCGCTGCATGTAGTGGCTTTGCCCGCTATGCCATAGCGCCGTCCCCTTGATAATATATTTTGTGGTCATGTACCTGTAATCATCTGATTTGTCTGGTACTCAAGTAAAACCAAAATCTTAATCTCTTAACTCCTCATAGTAACATCAAATGCCTCTGATGGAAAAGCCTTCATGCTTCCCTTCTCTCAACTTCGATATCAAAGCTGCCACCTCTGAGGTACCAGATAGAGCCAGAGAGGCAGAGTGGTTGACCGTTGTCCTCTTCTTGTCTTTTCATTAGGAAGGGGGGAGGGGGGAGGCTAAGACCGTTAAGAAAATGCCAGGTCCAGAAGTGATTAAATTACCCCTTTTCTGTATACATTCTTTTATAGTTTTGTTCTATTGTTCACTTGTTGTACTGTGTTATTTATTCACTTATTTATTTATTTGAAAGCAGAGCTGGGGCCAGTGATGTAGCCTAGCTGGTAAAGCTGCTGCCTGCAGTGCCGGCATCCCATATGGGCAACAGTTCAAGTCCCGGCTGCTCCACTTCCAATCCAGCTCTCTGCTACGGCCTGGAAAAGCAGTAGAAGATGGCCCAAGTGCTTGGGCCCCTGCACCCAGGTGGGAGACCTGGAAGAAGCCTCTGGGCCCTGGCCTTGGATTGGCGCAGCTCCAGCCGTTGCGGCTATCTGGGGAGTGAACCAGCGGATAGAAGACCTCTCTCTCTGCCTCTCCTCTCTCTGTGTAACTCTGACTTTCAAATAAATAATAAAATAAATCTAAAAAAAAAAAAGAGAGAGAGAGAGAGAGGGAGAGAGAGAGATTTTCCACCTGCTGGTTCACTACCCAAATGTCCACAATGGCCAGGGCTGGGTCAGGTCGAAGCCAGGAACCAGGAGCATCATCAGGTCTCCCACATGAATGCAGGGCCCAAGTATTTGGGCCATCTTCCACTGCTTTCCCAGGTGCACTAGCAGAGAGCTGGATCAGAAGTGGAGCAGCTGGAACCAGTGCCCTTGAGGGATGCCTGGCACTGCAGACGGCAGCAGACTCTGGGCCACGCCCCCATTGTTAATTTATAAGTTTTCCTGTGAGGGTCTAGCACTGAGGCACAGCGCGTTAATTCCATATGGGTGCCAGTTCAAATCCTGACTGCTCCACTTCCGATCCAGCTACCTGCTAATGTGCCTGGGAAAACAGTGGAGGATGGCCCTTGCTCCCATGTGGGAGACCTGGAAGAAGCTCCTGGCTTTTGGCTTCGACCTGGCCCCAGCCCTGGCCTTTGCCACATTTTGGGGATAAACCAGTAGAGGGAAGATCTTTCTGGCTCTCCTTTCTCTCTGTAATTCTGCCTTTGAAATGAATAAACAAATCTTAACAAGTCTTCCTGTGAATTGTTGCTCTAAGAGTTGGTTTTGAGGGAAGGCATTTTGAGGAATGATTCTCTATTCATTGACATTTTTCCCGCCTGAGGAGTTTTTAACCCAAAATAATAGGATAATTATGTATTACTACAGGCTTACTTTTGTGGTATGCCCATCCAACACCAGTAAATCTTGGTTCTCAAGTGTATACATGAGCACTGAGATTTCAGGAATTGTAGTTTTTTAGGTGGGTGACCTATTTCCTGTAGAATATCTTTCATGTTGTGGGATATCGTGCTTAAAGAAGTTTAAGAGATCTTGGTGTAGTTCTGATTTTACCATTCTTATGATTTTATGCTTCTGAAATTCTGCCTCTTTAGAATTACAGAATGTTATTTCTGGAAAGAGCTAATAATCATCTATTTGAAGTCTTTCATTTTTTTTTTTTTTAATTTGACAGGTAGAGTTATAGACAGTGAGAGAGAGACACACACAGAGAGAAAGGTCTTCCTTCCGTTGGTTCACTCCCCAAATGGCCACCATGGCCGGCGCTGTGCCGGAGGATTAGCCAAGTTAGCCATGGCACCGGCCCTGAAGTCTTTCATTTTATATACAGGTTGAGCATCCCTTATCCCTAGATCCAAAATCCGTGACGCTTTAAAATCAGAAACTTTTTTGAGTGCTGACATGATGCCACAAATGGAAAATTCCATGCCCGACTTCCACAATGGATCACACTGAAAGTATTTTATAAATTACCTTGAGGGTTGAGTGTTACGGTGCAGTGGCATGTAAGAGTGCCTGGTTTGAATCTCAGCTGCTCTGATTCTGATTAACTTCTGGGTAGTGTACATCCTGGGTGTTGGCTCAAGTCCCTGCCACCCACATGGGAGACCTGGATGGAGCTGCAGGCTCCTGGCTTTGGCCTGGCCCAGCCCTGGCTATTGCAGGCATTTGGAGAGTGAAATAGCAGATGGAAGATCTTTCTCTCTTTCTATATATATATCTCTATCTCTTGCTCTGCCTTTCAATAAATACATCTATTTTTTTTTTTTTTTGTAAAGATGTATTTATTTGAAAGGCGGAGTTACAGAGAGGCAGAGGTAGAGATTGAGAGAGGTCTTCCATTCCTTGGTTCACTCCCCAGATGGATACAGTGGCCGGAGCTGTACAGATCAGGAGCCAGGAGCTTCTTCCCTGTCTCCCACATGGGTGCAGGGGCCCAAGGACTTGAGCCATCTTCCACAGCTTTCCTAGGCAATAGCAGAGAGCTGAATCGGAAGTGGAGCAGTGGGGATTCAAACTGGCGCCCATGTGGGATGCCAGCACTGCAGGTGGTGCTCTACTCTCCACGCCACAGCGCCACCCCCTCAAATAAATACATCTTAAACAACAACAACAACAAAAAACAACAACCAAATATTCCAGAATCCAAAAATTTTAAAAAATGGAGTCCTAAACACTTTGGGTCCCAGGGATTTTGGATAAAAGCTACTCAACTTGTATAAGGAAACAAAGGAACAAAGAGGGATTTGCCCAGGGACTCACTGGTAAGTAGTCTAACCAGGATTAAAATCTCTGTCTTTTGAACTGTTCCTTTAACAGGGAGTCATAATAGGTTCTGCGTTTTAAAGGACTTTACTCAAATAAAAGTGTTCAACTATTTAAATGACTTGCTTTGCCCAGAACATTCTGTCTGTAGTTTCATTGTCCCTGAATCTGATTGTTTTGGTTAAATTCGTGGCGCCCATTATTTTACAGAAGAGCAAGTAGGAGGCAGACTGTCGCTCTGTCTCCAGTTTTGATCGTTAGCCTCTGAGCTACATATACTTCCTTACTTGGAAAGCCTTTGTTTTTTTCTAAGAACATTACTCAGGGTTTCTTTGTAAATCCTGACGCCTGTCAAAATCTTGGTGTATAACTTCCCCCATTCCAAATTTTCCTTCAAGTCTTCTAGTACGTAAATTCTAGTTGTGTCTCTTGTGATGTTACTTGGGGTCACGTGACTGATTAGCACTCAGAGGATTGTGGTATATCTTTTTGTATAACTGGCTTGGCCGTGTTTGATGGCCTGGTGCAGATCAGCTGCTGTAGGTTGCTGCAGCCTGTACTCTGCCTTAGACACGCTGGCAAGAAACCACTGAATTGTCGGTGTTTAAGCAGTGTTTAATTTAGTGTCAGTAAACATCTCTGTTTATACCTGCTTATGGGTAGGTGGTATAGAAGACCTGCCTAAAAGGACTGTGGAAGTACTGGGGCCTGCATTGACTTAGTCTTTTCAGAATTGCCCAAGAAGAGAAAACAAAGCAGTGTTGTAGTTGGTTGTTAATTATGCCTTTTTTTTTTTTTTAAAGATTTATTTTTTGAAAGACTAAGTTACAGAAAGGCAGAGGCAGAGGGAGAGAGAGGTCTTCCATTCGATGGTTCACTCCCCAGATGGCCGCAACGGCTGGAGCTGCGCCGATCCGGAGCTAGGAGCCAGGAGCTTCTTCTGGGTCTGCCATGTGGGTGCAGTGGCCCAAGGACTTGGGCCATCTTCCACTGCTTTCCCAGGCCACAGCAGAGAGCTGGATCGGAAGTGGAGCAGCCAGGATTCAAACTAGCACCCATAGGGGATGTTAAATTGCTGCTTGTGATGCTTGCATCCCATATGGGAATGCCGCTTTGAGTCCTGGCTGCTCCACTTCAATCCAGCTTCCTGGTAATGTTCTTGGAATGGTAGCAGAAGATTGTCCAAGTGTCTGGACCCCTGCCACCCATGTGGGAGACCCAGATGGAGTTCCTGACTCCTGACTTTGACCTGGCCCAGTTCTGGTAGTTATGACCATTTAGTGAGTGTATCAGTGGATGGAAGACTTCTCTTTTTCTCTCTCTCTGTCACTCTGCCTTTCAAATGCATAAATAAATAAATATTTATTTATTTGAAAGGCAGAGTGATAGATATCTTCCATCTACTGGTTCACTTCCCAGATAGCCACAATGGTCAGTGCTGGGCCAGGCTGAAGTCAGGAGCCAGAAGCTTCATCTGGGTCTCCCACATGGGTGGCAGGGGTCCAAACGCTTGGGCCATATTCTGTTGCTTTTCCCAGGCCATTAGCTGGTAGCTAAATTGGAAGTGAGGCAGCCAGGACACAAACTGGCGCCAGTATTGCACCAATATGGGATGCCAGTGTTGCAATCTCTTGCTTTACCTGCTACTCCACAATGCCAGGCTCTAAATCTTAACAACAATGATAGTCACAGGGATGGGTGTTGTGGTGCAGCAGGTTGATTAAACGCTTGTGACTCTCGCAGTGAAGGTTTGAGTCCTGGCTGCTCTGCTTTCCTTCTAGCTCCCTGCTGATCACCCGGGAAGGCAGGAGACGGCTCAGGTACTTGGGCCCCTGCCACCCACGTGGGAGATCTGGATGGAGTTCCAGGCTCCTGGCTTCGGCCTGGTCCTGGCCATTGTGACCATTTGGGGAGTGAATCAGCGCAAGGAAGATCTGTCTCTCTCTCTCTGTTTCTCCCTTCCTTTGTTAACCTGCCTTTCTAATAAATAAATACATCTTTTTTAAAAAGACTACATCATGACTATTGCCAAGCATTATTTTTTCAGTTCAGTCAGTATGTGATAATGGTATTACTGTAGAAGTTTCTTATCCTCGTAGCTGATTCATGGTGGCTTTACCGTGAGGCTGAATGTTTTCTGCTGTGTATGGCCATTTGGTAGTTTTCCTTTCAGCTGATTGCCGTGGGCTGATTAGGTTGCAGCTTTCTTTGTTAAAATGGTCACATTCTCCTAATACCTTCTGAGATTATTACCTAGTAACGCTGTTTGCCTTTGAGTGTGCGTCAAATCTTGGCCCCAGATTAGAGACCTTCTCTCTTAAGGAGGTAGTAAAGATGCCTGGTCACCTGTTCTCCAAAATTTTAGCAATTTCAGCCCATTGTTTTGACCTCTGTTGTATATAAGGGCTTTCACTTAACTGTCACTTAACACTTGTTTCTAAGTTGACTCCCCTGAAAACAGTATTTGGAAGGAAGCTATATTACTAAAACATATATGTCATGGTTTTTTTATGCTGCATTTTTCCCCCTAATACACTTTATTTATTTTTTAAGATTTATTTATTTGAAAAACAGTTACAGAGAGAGGTAGAGACAGAGAGGAGGTCTTCCATCTGCTGGTTCACTCCCCAATTGGCCTCAACAGGTGGAGCTGCACCGATCCAAAGCCAGGAAACTGGAGCTTCTTTGGGGTCTCCCATGCGAGTGCATGGGCCCAAGCAATTGGGCCGTCTTCTACTGCTTTCCCAGGCTGCAGTAGAGAGCTGAATCGGAATTGGAGCATCCGGGACTCAAACTGGCACCCATATGGGATGCTGACACTGCAGGTGGTGGTAGCTTTACCTGCTATGCCACAGTGCCAGTTCTGTTGCTTTTCTTTTTTTTAATGTTTCACATATTTATTATTGAACCAACCTGTTAGTGTAGGGCATAGAAATAAAGAGACAGTCACATCCCCAATTAAAATTGTCCAGCTATCCAGACAACTGTGAGGTTTTCAGCTTGATACAGTTAAGATGGTAGTGGCCTTGATACACAATAAGTATGTGTGCCGTCTCAAGCGCATTTCCTCATAGACCCAGCTTGGTTTTTCTTCAGTGTCTCGTCTTGGAGTTGGGCCTGTTTTTACCACCAGTTTTCTTTGAAATCCATTGGGAAATTAGGCAATTTTGTTTTTGATCTGGAATCTCTTGATTCTTACAGTATTGTGAAAAGACATGGTGAAGAAGAGAGGCAGGCACGGTCACCACGGGGCTTTGGTGTTCTCTGTTTCAGTTGTGGAGAACATCTGACCCTGGGCCGCTGCAGAAGGCCTGCAAAATCATTTGGTCTGGTCCTGCTGAGGCATCCGCAGCTGGGACTCAAAATTCAACAGACCTATAGCTGGTGAATTTTTAAGTTGATAATTGTGTGTGGCCTGAAATGATGTTAATAATATCCAAATGGTCCTTGGCAGAAAAAAGGTTCCCCACCACTATTCATGTAATGTATCCAAGCTAGGAGCCCAGGCAAGTCAGTAACTTCTGGCATCTTTAAAATGGCGATAATGTTTCTGGCCTAGTTACCTAATGGGAAATACGAAAGAATGATAAGAAGGGTGGTGGGTAAAGACAGGGTGTCAGCAGAAGTGAATGCTTGGGATCCCTCTCACCTCTCCTCATCTCTCCACCTCCCTGCACATGCATCCCCCCTCCTGTGGCTTAGGAAGTGCCATTAGACAGCAGCCTTACTTACCCATGGGCCAAATGCAGCCTGCCTTAAGCCTGCAAAAATCAGGTTGCTGGCTTCTCTTGAAAGATTCAGTCCTGGCAACGTTGAAACTGCATGCCTCAATGGCAGTGACGACTAGAGCTGAGTAGTGGCTTGTTCTTTTAAAAAAGGCTGCTTATTCTCCAGTCTGCCCTTAATCTGGCTTCATTGCCTGGCCCCTGTTATATTTAAGACGCTGGATTGCATTGTGGTAGAGCATGGTCTCTGCAACCAGATCACTTGAATTTGGATCCAAACTCCCACTTAGAGTAGCTATGCGTCTTCATATTCTGTAGCTTTTTTGTGGTTTCATCTGGATAATAAGGGTAACAATACCTACTTCATGGGGTTGTTAAGAGGATTAGAAGGGCCACTGCATGTAAAACCCTCAGGATAGTCCTTGGCTCAGAGTAAGTTTAGCTGGCGTTAACTATTGTTGTTTGAGTTCAAATAGTGTAATAATTAGCTAACATTTATCTAGCTCTTAATGTGTCTCAGGCAGTGGGCCAGGTTTTTTAGATCTGTCTCATTAATTCCAACAATAATACAATGAAATAGGTAGATTTTCTCAGTTTTACAAATGGGAAGACTGCAATTTAGAGAGGTTAAGTAACATGCCCAAAGGTAGTTATTTCAAGTGCTAGCAACACTGAGTGTTGAACTGTGTGCCTGTGTGCTAAGCTGGTTGAATTCTGTGCTGTGCTGCCCCATATCCACTAAGGTGGATCAAATTGCAGAGATGGCAGGCCTGGGTAGATAGATTAGTGTCTGTAAGTGATTTGAGGAGAGAAGGCGTATAAGAAAGAGCTCCCCAGGTTATATATGCTGTTAGTTCTTCAGGTGGTCACATGCCCAGTTAGTGGGGATGATCTGCAGATCATTTTGAGTGGAGTGACAGCAGAACAGCAATAATTGAGTTCCAGAGTAGGTAAATATAAAGTAACACATGAAGAAAAATAACTCGATTTGCTTCTAGAATTAGGAGAGCCCTTATTGAATATAGTTCTTACTTAGTTGATGGTTAAGAAGGCCAGCAAACAGTTGGCACCTATTAGGATGACTATATCAAAAAACCAGAAAGCAACAATGAGAATATGGAGAGATTGGAACTCTTGTGCTTTGCTGATGGGAATATAAAACAGTACAACCACTGTGGAAAACGACAGTATGGCAGTTTCTCAAAAAACTAAATAGAATTACCAATAATTTCACTGATCCAATAATTTCACTTCTGTATATGTACTCATAGTAATTGAAAGAAAGAGGCCAGCGCCATGGCTCACTAGGCTAATCTTCCGCCTTGCGGCGCCAGCACACCGGGTTCTAGTCCCGGTCGGGGTGCCGGATTCTGTCCCGGTTGCCCCTCTTCCAGGCCAGCTCTCTGCTTCCAGGCCTGGGAGTGCAGTGGAGGATGGCCCAAGTGCTTGGGCCCTGCACCCCACGGGAGACCAGGATAAGTACCTGGCTTCTGCCTTCGGATCAGCGCGGTGCGCCGGCCGCAGCGCGCTGGCCGCGGCGTCCATTGGAGGGTGAACCAATGGCAAAGGAAGACCTTTCTCTCTGTCTCTCTCTCTCTCACTGTCCACTCTGCCTGTCAAAAAAAAAATTAAAAAAAAAAAAAAAAACTTACACAGATATTTGTACTCATGTTCCAAACAGTGTTATTCACAGTAGCCAAAAGGTGGAAGCAAATCAAGTATCCATCAGTGGATGAATGCAAAAACAAAATGTCATCCTGTATATACAGTAGAATATTATTCAGCTTCTAAGAGGAGTGCAATTCTGACACATGCTATGACATAGATGAACCTTGAAGATACTGTGCTACGTGTAATAAGCCAGTCACAAGAAGACAAATATTGCATATGATTTCACTTACTTGGAGCCTATGAGGTACCTTGAGTAGTGAAATGTGGAGAAACAGATGGTGTTTATAAAGGAAGAATGGTGATTGTCAGGGTTATGGGGAATGAATACTGGGTATAGAATTTGTGTTTGGAGAGATGAAAACATGCACAACAATGTGGAAATGTTTTTAAGATTTTATTTGAGAGTTAGAGTTACAGACAGTGAGAGGGAGAGACAGAAAGGTCTTCTGTCTGCTGCTTCACTCCCCAAATGGCCATATTGGCCAGAGCTGCACAGATTTGAAGCCAGGAGCCAAGAGCTTCTTCCGGGCCTCCCACGTGGGTGCAGGGGTCCAAGGACTTGGGCCATCTTCTACTGCTACCCCAGGCCATAGCAGAGAGCTAGATTGGAAGAGGGGCAGCCAGGACTACATATGGGAATGCCAGCGCCGCAGGTAGAAGATTAACCTACTGTGCCATGGGGCCGGCTCCTTGAAAATTTTTTTAAAAATATTTTTTTAAAGCCAGTCATTAAATGGGGACAAAAATGCAAAATACTTTTCTTCCCAGTATACAAATATAAAAATCCTTAGGAATTGTGGGTGGTGTTCTGGCCTCTGGGTGTTGGTAGAATGGGTACAGCTTATTTTTAGTCTCTGGGCCCAGCCCCTTGGACCGTCAGCAAGTCAGTTTGTCTTTGTGATCCTTTTCTAGAAAAGCAGTCTGCATAATTCTTAACTCACAAATGAGGATTAAATGAGATGTGTGTGTATGAAATGAACTTCAATACAAATGTCAATGATTTCTAGACTCAGCCTGCATGTCTCAGAAGATATGTCTCACATATCTTGTTTTTATTTTTATTGATTTATTTTTAAAAGATTTATTTATTTATTTGAAAGTCAGTTATACAGAGAGAGGCAGAGAGAAAGGTCTTCCATCCACTGGTTCACTCCCCAATTGGCCACAACAGCCGGAGCTGCACTGATCCAAAGCCAGGAGCCAGGAGCATCTTCTAGGTCTCCCACGTGGGTGCAGTGGCCCAAGGACTTGGGCCATCTTCCACTGCTTTACCAGGCCAAAGCAGAGAGCTGGATCGGAAGAGGGATTAGAACTGGTACCCATATGGGATGCTGGCACTTCAGGCCAGGACATTAACCCGCTGTGCCACAGCTTCAGCCCTTATTTATTTATTTATTTATTAAGATTTTATTTGTTTACTTGAGAGTCAGAGTTGCAGAGGCAGAGAGAGAGGTCTTCTATCTGCTGTTTCACTCCCTAGATGGCTGCACCAGCAGAAGCTGTGCCAATCTGAAGCCAGGAGCCAGGAGCTTCTTGGGCCATCCTCTACTGCCTTCCCAGGTCATAGTAGAGAACTGGATTAGAAGTGGAGTAGCCAGGACATGAATTGGCGTCCATATGGGATGCTGGCACTGCAGGTGGCGTCTTTACCCTCTACGCCACAGTGCTGGCCAATTTTTTTTTTTTTTTTTTTTTTAAGATTTATTTATTTGAAAGGTAGGGAAAAAAAAAAAAAAAAAAGAAAGGTAGAGTTACAAAGAGAGAGAGATCTTCCATCTGCTGGTTCACTCCCCAGATGGCCACGACGTCCAGAGCTGGGCCTATCAGGATCCAGGAGCTTCTTCTGGGTCTCCCATGTGGGTGCTTGGGCCATCTTCAGCCGCTTTCCCAGTGCATTAGCAGGGAGCTGGATTGGAAGTGGAGCAGCCGGGACTCAAAAACTGATACCCATATGGGATGCTGGTGCTGCAGACGGCGCTTTACGTGCTACACCACAGCACCTGTCCCTGATCATATTATTTTTAATTTGACAAATTAGTGATATTTAAAAAAAAAAAACTATTTATTTGAAAGGCAAAGTTAGAGAAAGGCACAGAGAGAGAGAGAGGGAGAGAGAGAGTGATCTGCTATCTTCTGGTTCACTCCCCAAATGACTCCAGTTGGGCACCATGCCAAACCTAGGACCCTGGGAATCCATCCAAGTCTCTCACATGGGTGCAGGGCTCAAGGACTTCAGCTGTCCTCTGCTACTTTCCCAGGCATAATAGCAGGTACCTGGCTCGAAGTGGAGCATCTGGGACTCGAACCCACAGTCATGTGGGATGCTGACATTACAGGCGGCGGGCTTAACTCACTGCTCCACAATGCCAGACCTGAATTAGTGATTTTAGTGCAAAATGAAATTATCCCTTCATAATCAGAATTGCAGTAGCTATATTCTCTTGGATTCTCAGATGAGTTGAATTTAAGCAATAATTTGTGAGGAAACTAGGTACAGAAGGCTTGGTCTCTGCTTGTGCCTTGGGTGGCACTGGCACCAAGCAGAAAGGCCACCTTCCTGAGAGCTCTCTGTGCTCTTCTTCAAATGCCCTCAGAGGCCAGAGCTGGTCTCCTCTTCTGAGGCTGACCCTGGATGCACTTAACTGCCAGCCTCACAGAACTGGGACTGTTTGCAAGTCAGCAGTCTCTCTGTGTGCAAATACACAATTGACCTCTGCCTTGTTTTAATTGACGAGGTGATTCAAAGAGACAGGAGAACCGTGGAACTTTCACCCACCCCTTGCTTCCCCAGCCTGCCTTTGCTTTGTGGGATCAGAGGTCTGGGCTCAGCTGTTCTGCTCCCTCTGCTGGCTTTAGAGCAGCCCAGCAGTTCAGATTACACTTCAGTTTGTGCCCATTGAGATTTTTACCAACACCGGATCTTTGCACAGGCCTCTCAGTACCTTCC
Source organism: Oryctolagus cuniculus (assembly GCF_964237555.1). Classification (NCBI taxonomy): domain Eukaryota; kingdom Metazoa; phylum Chordata; class Mammalia; order Lagomorpha; family Leporidae; genus Oryctolagus; species Oryctolagus cuniculus. The sequence continues at coordinate 15,020,665 of NC_091451.1, read as the reverse complement.
CTAAGGAAATGGGAGGGAGAGCATGAGGGAAAGGGAGAACCCTGCCACAGTAGTAATTATTGCCTCAGCGATTCTTGGGCTCTTACATTGTGATAGGTACCAAGCACACATCATTTGAATGATCTGGAGGCACTCAACAACATAGCCATGCATTTTGAATTCCTAAGCATTTGACAAAGTTAAATCAACCTATAAATGCCTAGAATGATAATGCTGTCTGAGTAACTGGGGAAGACCTTAGACCAAGAATGGTTATAACATTGAGTACAAAGGTACAGATACCCTGTTTTTAATAGAACTTTTCCCCCTCCTTGCTCCTCTAATTTAAGTGAGATTGTGCTGCCTGGCATGGGTCTGTGAATAAACATAGAGGTGCCCTCAGTTATATTTCTTTGCCATGACTATCCCAGTCCTTCATAAAGTCTTTTTTTTTTTTTTTTTTTTGACAGGAAGAGTGGACAGTGAGAGAGAGAGACAGAGAGAAAGGTCTTCCTTTGCCGTTGGTTCACCCTCCAATGGCCACCGCGGCCGGCGCACCGCGCTGATCCGATGGCAGGAGCCAGGTACTTCTCCTGGTCTCCCGTGGGGTGCAGGGCCCAAGCACTTGGGCCATCCTCCACTGCACTCCCAGGCCTGGAAGCAGAGAGCTGGCCTGGAAGAGGGGCAACCGGGACAGAATCCGGCACCCCGACCGGGACTAGAACCCGGTGTGCCGGTGCCGCAAGGCGGAGGATTAGCCTAGTGAGCCGCGGCGCCGGCTTCTTCATAAAGTCTTATTTTCTTAAATTTTTTTTCCTATCATGAACAGTTTTTACAAGTCCAAAATTTTTATTATGGAAATGTTCATGCATAGAACAGTAAGGTATACACAGGAACGGCAATTGTCCAATCTTAAAAATCAACTATTCCCCTACCATCTTTTTCTCCCAGGAATTTTTAAAGGAAATTCTAACATAGACCATTTCACCTACCTCAGTATGCATCCCTTCCTGTTAAAGACTTTCTTCTTTTTTGACAAAACCACAGTGTGACTATTTATACCTGAGACATAAAATGAAATATTTGAACATAAAGTAGAGAGATACCAATTGGATTTGACAGAATGTTGATAATTTGGTAAATTTACATCCCATTTATTACTTTTTTAGTTTTTGTCTTTAGAGCAGGTTTAGTTTGTCAACATAATTTAGAGGAAGTACAGAGATGTCCCCACACCTACGTAGTCCCCACACCTACGTAGCCTTCCCCACTATCAGCATCCTCCACCTGGATGATATTTTTGTCACAATGATGAGAATATATTGACACACCATAATCACCTAGAGTCCATGGTTTACATGAGGGCCTATTCATGGTCTTGTATAATCCATCGAATTTGGACAAATGTATAATGATATGTATATATCATTTATGTTGTTTGGAGGATTTTTACTGCTCTAAAAACCCATTGTGCTGTGCCTCTTCAATTTCCCAAAACCTTGACAACAACTGAACTTTCTATGGTCTCTGAAGTTTTCCTCAAAAATAATGTTATATTGTTAGAATCATATAAAATGTATGAAAGCCTTTTTTTTTTTTTTTTTTTTGACAGGCAGAGTGGACAGTGAGAGAGAAAGACATAGAGAAAGGTCTTCCTTTGCAGTTGGTTCACCCTCCAATGGCCACCGCAGCCGGTGCGCTGCGGCCTGCGCACTGCGCTGATTCGATGGCAGGAGCCAGATACTTATCCTGGTCTCCCATGGGGTGCAGGGCCCAAGCACTTGGGCCATCCTCCACTGCACTCCCTGGCCACAGCAGAGAGCTGGCCTGGAAGAGGGGCAACTGGGACAGAATCCGGCGCCCCGACCGGGACTAGAACCCGGTGTGCCGGTGCCGCAAGGCGGAGGATTAGCCTAGTGAGCCGTGGCACCGGAGAAAGCCTTTTTGAATTGACTTTTTTTTTTCACTTAGTAATATACATTTAAAGTTCGCCATGTCTCATGCCTTGAGAGTTGCTTTTTTTTTTTTTAAAGCACTGAGCAATACTATTTCTGAAGGACATCCTGATGTTTCCAAGTTTTGGCAATTATGAATAAAGCTACTATAAACATCCACCTGCAAATCTTTATATGGAAATGAGTTTTCAACTATTTTGGGTAAATACTAAGGAGCATGATTGGTGGATCAAATAGTAAGAGTATGTTTAGTTTTGTAAGAAACTGCCAAACTTTCAGATTGGCTGTACTGTCTTGCACTCTCATGGGAGTGCTTGTTGTTCTACATCTTTGTCATCATCTGATGTCTTTGTTCCAGATTTTGGCCATCTTAATACATGTGTGGTGATTGTGTGTGTGTGTGTGTGTGTGTGTGTGTTTTAAGATTTTATTAATTTATTTGAGAGGCAGAGTTACAGACAGAGAGAGGGAGAGACAGAGAGGAAGTTACAGACAGAGAGGGAGAGACAGAGAGGAAGGTCTTCTATCCGCTGGTTCACTCCCCAAGGGGCTGCAGCGGCCAGAGCTGAACCCATCAGGAGCCAGGAGCTTCTTCTGGATCTCCTACGTGGGTGCAGAGGCCCAAACACTTGGGCCATCTTCTGCTGCTTTCCCAGGCTGTAAGCAGAAAGCTGGATCAGAAGAGGAGAGCCAGGGATTGAACTGGCACCCACATGGGTTGCCGGCACCACAGGCGAAGGCTTAGCCTACTATGTATGCCACAGCACCAGCCCCAATATCTTGTTTTAATTTGTGTATTCCTGATGACATATGATGTGGTACATCTTTACATATCCTTGTTTGCCATCTTTATATCTTCTTTGGTATAAGGTATTTAAAAGTTGTTTTTGTTTCTCTCTCTCTCACTCTGTTCTTCCCTCCCTCTATGCCTTTTTTCCTTTGCCTCCATCCATCCCTTTCTTTCTTCCCTTTTTTTTTTTTTTTTTTTTTTTTTTTTTTTGACAGGCAGAGTGGACAGTGAGAGAGAGAGACAGAGAGAAAGGTCTTCCTTTGCCGTTGGTTCACCCTCCAATGGCCGCCGCGGCCGGCGCGCTGCGGCCGGCGCACCGCACCGATCCGATGGCAGGAGCCAGGTGCTTCTCCTGGTCTCCCATGCAGGTGCAGGGACCAAGTACTTGGGCCATCCTCCACTGCACTCCCTGGCCTGGAAGCAGAGAGCTGGCCTGGAAGAGGGGCAACCGGGACAGAATCCGGCGCCCCGACCGGGACTAGAACCCGGTGTGCCGGCGCCGCAAGGTGGAGGATTAGCCTAGTGAGCCGCGGCGCTGGCCCTCTTTTATAAATGTGTATTCATAAATAATATAGATAATATATAGTAATGTTTTATATATTTTAAAATGTAATTAGGTGTTATGTAAATTTTATCCCTTTCATTTACTTCTGAAACTTACTTTTATTACTTACCACTAGATTTTCAAGATTTTTTTCGTGTTGGAACATATCTCTGATTTAACTACCTTGTGATGTTCTATTATGTTTAGATTTTGTTTGTATTTGTATGACAAAGGGATTTACCTATTCCTAAATTGATAGATATTTATGTTGCTTACAGTTTTCTTTTGACATTTTTTGTTTTTAAAAGATTCATTTATTTATTTGAAAGGCAGAGTTACAGAGAGGGAAAGGCAGAGAGAAAGAGAAGTCTTCCAACTGCTGATTCACTCCCCAGGTGCCTGCAATGGCTGGGGCTGGGCCAGACCAAAGCAAGGAGGCAGGAGCTTCTGGGTCTCCCACCTTGGTGCAGGGGCCCAAGCACTTGGGCCCTCTTCCACTGCTTTCCCAAGAGCATTAGCAAGGAGCTGGATTGGAAGTGGAGCAACCGGGACATGAACCGGCACCCATATAGGATGCTAGCACTGCAGGTAGTGGCCAACCCATTACACCACAGTGCCAGCCCCTCTTTTGATGCTGTGAACATTCTTATGTGTTTCCTCGTGCCACTTTGTGAAAATGTGTCTAAATTATAATTTGCATTTTCCTGATTACTGTAGTTTCAGATCTTCTATAATATCTGTTTGCTGTGAGCTGTCACATCCTTTGCCTCTTTTCCCTTTGGAGTTTTAAAAATTGTTGGTGGAAATTCTTTGTATATTGTAGATAGTAAGCCAGAACCAGTTCTGTGCTTTGCTAAGAATGCTTGTAATTCCAGACAACCCTATCCTGGTTTCAGTTGACTCCAGTTTAATCTACTAATAATTTTACTCATGTGCTTCCTTATGTTGTTCTTCCATAAACATTTTTTGAGTTATGTTACTGATGCAGAGAATTAGTTCTTCACCTATGAATTGCTTCGTCAGTTATGGTTCGTTTTTTGTTCTGTATGGTTGGCAATAGAGTAATGGTTATGAGTGGGAGCTGTAGAGTTTTAACTACTTGCTTTTGAATCTAAGCTCATCTGTACTTGCTGTATCATCTTCGTAACTTATTAACTCTTGTACTTGGCTTTATAAAACCTTTGGGGATGAAAGAGCCATTATGATCTTCATTTTTTATTTGACGAATCTGAGGCTCAGGGAGGTTAGATTAGAAACATGAGCTAGTAGAAGAAAGATATGGACCTCTTTAAAAAATGTTTTTCTTTTATTTGAGAGACAGAGGGAGAAAGAGAGCGCATGCAGGAGGGAGCGCTCTCATCTACTGGTTCACTCCTCGAATGTCCAGGATGGCTGGGCTGGGCCATGCCCAAACCAGATGGTGGGAACTCAGTAGAGGTCGTCCACGTGAGTGGTGGAAACCTAGTTAGCTGAGGCATCACCACTGCTGCCGGGTTCCGACTGCATGCAGCTGTAATCGGGAGCTGGGACTGTGCATCAGGCCCAGGTACTGCGGTGATGTGGGTCCTGGGCACATGAACTGTGCCTTAACCATAGGCCAAATGCACACCCATGTGGGCCTTCTTAATTTCCACTTAAAAAACGTTTATTCTTATTTATTTGAAAGAGTAAAAGAGAAACACCTTCCATTCACTGTTTATTCCGCAAATGGCTACAATAGCCGGGACTGGGTCAGGTTAAAGCCAGGAGCATGGAGATCCATCCAGGTCTCCCACATGGGTGGTAGGAACTCAAGTACTTGAGCTGTCGTTTGCTGCCTCCTGGGATGGACGTTAGCTGGAAACTGGATCAGATACAGAGTAGTCAGGACTTAAGCCAGGTAGTCTGATGTGGGTGTCCCGAGTGGTGGCTTAACTTGCTGCACCACAGTGCCTGCCCCTATTTTCCCACTTTTGATAGAGACCTGGGTATAGAGAAATAGTTTTCTAATGTAAAAAAAAAAATACAGTAGGGGCTGGTATTGTGGAGCAGTGGGTAAAGCCACTGCCTGTGACACCGGCATCCCAGATGGCTTCTGTTCATGTCCTGGGTGCTCCACTTCTGATCCAGTTCCCTGCTAATGACATGGGGAAATCAGTGGAAGATGACCCAAGTGTTTGGGCCCCTGCCACCCGTGTGTGAGACCTGGATGAAGCTCTTGACTCTTGGCTTCCATCTGGCCCAGTACCAACTGTTGTGGCCATCTGGGTAATGAACCAGTGGATCAAAGATTTTCTCTGTCTTATCTCTCTCCCTCTCTATCTATCCCTCTCTCTGTGTAACTGTGACTTTTCAAAATAAATAAATAAATCCTTAAAAAATACAGTTGCGAAAACATTGTTAAGTCCTGACTCGTTGCCTCCAAGTGGAGACTAGAGAACTGAAACGCCATGCCATGTCTAAATCTATCAGCAGGACGAAAAGCCCTTTGTGTCGTTTTCATTAATAAAACAGAAACCTAAATCACTATTTTCATTTCCTTAACTTGATGTTTTATAAAGTGGTGAGTTTTTATGAGATACAGAATTTAGAGACCCTCCAAGGCCAGAGAACTCAGTTGGAATCATAAACACAGAACACTGTGGGCTGCACTTCAGGGATTGTTCTAGTAGATAATGAAATATTTTGGAGGACACAGAGCTTGGTTTTGAGCAATGATGGAAGAACGGAGGAACTCATGAAATAAAGGAACTCAAGGTGCAAAGATCAGTTTTTCAGGATAGGGTTCTGGGTAAAATAAGTATGATTTGGCTACTGTATCTTTTAATTTTTATTATAAAGAAATATGTTTATGGCAGAAAATCTAGCAGTACAGAAGTGAGTAAAAATTAAAAGTTTTTCAACAACATATACCCAAAATAATTGAAGTAGGGGCTCAGACAGATATTTTGCACTCATGTTTTTAACAGTGTTATTTAAAATAGCCAAAAGATGATCCAAATGCCGATTGCTTGATGAATGAGTAAATAAAACATAGATTAAAAATATATCTATACAACAGAGTATTGTTTGGCCTTACAAAGAAATGAAATTTTTACATGCGCTACAACACTGATGAACCTTGAAGACATTATGCGAAGTCAGACCCAAAAGGAGAAATATTGTATGAGGCCAGCGCTGTGGCATAGTGGATAAAGCCACCACCTGCAGTGCTGGCATCCCATATGGGCGCCGGTTCGAGTCCCAGCTGCTTCACTTCCGATCCAGCTCTCTGCTATGGCCTGGGAAAGCAGTAGAAGATGGCCCAAGTGCTTGGGCCCCTGCACCTGAATGGGAACCCAGAAGAAGCTCCTGGCTCCTGACTTTGGATCAGTGCAACTGTAGCCATTGTAGCCGACTGGGGAGTGAACCAGTGGATGGAAGACCTCTTTCTCTCTTTCTGTCTCTCCTCTCTCTGTGTAACTCTTTCAAATAAATAAATAAATCTTTTTAATAAAAAACAGGAGGACCAAAATTAAAAAAAGAAGAAATGCTGTATGATTCCACTTACACGAGGCACCTGGAGAGTTAAATTCATAAAGACAGAAGGCAGAACAGTGATTTTTACCATGGGCTTGCAGGAATTGTTGGTTATAGGGTTTCAGCTTGGGGTGACAAAAATGTTTTGGAGATGGGTAGTAGTTATGTATGGCAACATAAATATAGACTTAATGCCATTGAATTGTACACTTAAAATGGTTAAAGTGGTGAAGTTCATGTTATATATATTTTACCACAATAAGACAAGTCTTCTAGTGCCAGCCTTACAATTATGATAGGTTTTATAAACACCTTCTGTTAAAGCCATCTAGGTATGACTGCAGATACGAGCATAAATATGCAAACATAAACATTCATTCAGTACCTACTCTTTGGGACATCCGTTTAGGTACTGGGATTCCACAGTAAGCAAAACCAGTAAGAGTCCTGCTGTCAATGGAGTGTTTTGTTTTTTGAATTTTATTTTTTTATTTGAAAGGTAGAGTTACAGACTGTGAGAGGGAGAGACAGAAAGAAAGGTCTTCTGACCGCTGGTTCACTCCCCAAATGGCTGCAACTGCTGGAGCTGCACCGATCCGAAGCCAGGAGCCAGGAGCTTCTTCCTGCTCTCTCATGCTGGTGCAGGGGCTCAAGGACTTGGGCCATCTTCCACTGCTTTCCCAGGCCATAGCAGAGAGCTGGGTGGGAGAACAAGCAGCCGGGACTAGAACCGGCACCCATATGGGATGCTGGCGCCACAGGCAGAGGATTAACCTACTGCACCACAGTGTCGGCCCCAATGGAGCGTTTTAAAATTTGTTTTACATAGGGTCCAGGTCTGTGCAACGGCAGGGTAAGCTGCCTCCTGCAGTGCTGGTGTTCCATATTGGAGTGCTAGCTTAAGTCTTGGCTGCTCTGCTTCCAGTCCAGTTCCCTGCTAATGGCTGGAAAAAAAAGCAGAAGATGGCCCAAGTGTTTGGGTACCTGCTACCCATGTGGGAGACCTGGATGAAGCTTCTGGTTCCTGGCTTCAGCCTGACTTGGTCTTGGCCACTGGGGCTATCTGGGGAGTGGACCAGTGGATTGAAGATCTCTATCTCTCTGTAACTCTGACTTTCAAATAAATTAATAAATTAAAAAAAAAAAAGGGAGCCAGAGAGAAAGCCAAATGGGCCCACTTCGTGATGTGGCTGGTAACGCTGCTACATGCAGCACTGGCATCTGATATTGAAGTGCCGTTCTGAATCCTACCACTTGCTTCCAGTCTCAGCCCTGGCTGTGTGGGCTGTCAATCAGTGGGTGGAGGATCTTTGTCTCTCTCTCTCTGTCTCTTCTTCATTGTCACTTTGACTTTCATGTAAATAAATCTTAAAAAAAAAAATATATATATATATATAAAGTAAAACAAAAAACTCATCTACCCTCTACTTCTTTTTCTTTCTTTAAAAATTTATTTATTTTATTTCAAAGAGTTACAGAGAGAGAGGGAGAGACAGAGATCGATCTTCTGTCCCACTGGTTCACTCTCCAGTTGACCGTAATGGCCAGGCCTGAGTCAGGCCAAAGCCAGAAGCCAGGAACTTAATCTGGGTCTCCCACATGGGTGACAGGGTCCCAAACACTTGGGCCATTTTCTGCTTTTTTTTGGGTCAGAAGTGGAGCAGCTGGGACATGAAGTGGTGCCTATATGGGATGCTGGTGTTGCAGACAGTGGCTTTCCCCACAACACCACAGCGCCGGCCCCCCTTCTGCCTCTCTTCTAATCATATTCCCTGTAGGTAGTAACCGTTGTTAGTGGTCGGCTTGTCCTTCCAGACTCTTTAAAGGCATCTGCAAATATAAAGAATTTATGAAGAATTTTTCACTACTGGGAACTGATTCTCACGGTGTAATATTGCTCGTTTAATTCAGACTGTTGAGAGCAGCAGAGGTAGGAGCTGGGCTGAGCTTCTTGTCTAGCGCCTGCTACTGTGAAAGGCAGGCAGTTCCCTGGTTGTCATTTATCAGTGTTCTGTAGATGATGATCGCACGGAGGAGGTTGCTTTGAAAACTCGTATCTAAAAATATTTTACTTTAGAATTCTTTGGTTGTGAGCAGTAGAAATCAACTCAAGTTCTGTTAGACGAAACAGGACTTCAGTGACAGATTCTAGATAGGAAAGGAAGAGATGTAAACAACAAGGTCTCTGAGAAGATAGGAAGAGGATGGATTTGGGAGTCTGTCCGTGCTCATCCCTTCTAATCTCTGTGTATCTCTTTAAGCTTCAGTTCCTGGGAGAGAGTGAGTAACCTACAGAGGGATCTTGGGCCTGCTTAGGCACAAGTGAGGAGGGATTGGGTTTATGTGCCTGTTAGTCTTAGGGAGTTGAGGAAGTACGGTTTTAGAAAGGAAGGGATTGGTGGCTGGTAAAATCAAGTGTCAGCCTTGTGCTGTCGCCTGTTTTAACCGAGATTCTTACCCCTCTCCAGGAGGAGACGACCGCCGGGTCCTGCTATGGCATATGGAACAAGCCATCCACTCCAGGGTCAAGCCCATCCAGCTCAAAGGAGAGCACCACTCCAACATTTTTTGCCTGGCTTTCAACAGTGGGAACACCAAAGTGTTCTCTGGAGGTGAGAAGAGGGGGAATTCTGCCTTGGGAAGTTCACTGTGGTTGGGATTCTAAAGAACGGAATGCTAAAAGGACTCCTAATTTTACTTCCAGTATCTCATTGAGGTGAATTGTAGAATTACTGGGTCCCAGGAGTTGTCTGCTTTGTGTTATAGCAATTCAGACACGTGCATTAGGTTCCTGTTCCTGCTGCTGCTGCTCCTATTCCTCCTCCTCCTCTCCCTCTGTGTCAGAAAACTTTTCACATAGCAACCTAGTACTCAGAAATACATCAGCACACATATTTAAAATGATACTTAACTTTATGTGGTATACTCTGATGTTATTTTAAAATTCTGTTCTATTTCCCTGTGACTGAAATTGCTGACATGACCTCTGGCTGGCTTCTGTTTGTAATACAATGTGTTAGGAATAATTAGAACGCCTGGTGTCCAAGCCAACCTCTTGGTGACGGCTTGAGCTATAGATTTCCCACTGGGTATCTCCCTGTTTTCCAAAAGCAATTTAAATAATGGATCCACAGCCGAGATTATTAGTCCTTCCCTGCCCCAAAATTTCTTGTTACCCTTTGGATTCCCTTCCTCACTTACTACCACTCACTCAATTCTAGCAAATGTCTTCGGAAAGTTCATAGAGAATGCATATTATGGAAAAACTATGCACAAATTTCAAAGTTTTTGTTAACAAAAGAAGCTCATCTTATTAACATTTTCCACAAACTTTTTGAGGTACCCTTTAGAAGCTGATAGGTTTCACTTCAGAAACTGCTGACAGTTTATTGTTTCCAGTTTACAGAGATGGCCTTCCGTGCGTCCTCCCTGTGGTGATGTGGACGTCGTCCTCTCTCCTGCCTCCTTTCATTCACACACCAGCCAGTCACCCAGCCCTGTCACCTATCCTGAAAGCATCCCTGTTGAACCTTCAGTTTCTGTTTTCTTGCTGTGCTGATTGTTCTGATTCAGGTTCTCATCCTTGGCCTTGAGAGCCGCAGTGATTTCTGCTGTTAGATTGTAACCCTCCTTCCATGGAAGTTTTCCTTTAAAAATAAAGACTCCAGCCCACTAAACCCCCTGCCCTCTGACGGGTATGGGCTGCACTATTTTGCTCTCGTGCTTTTTTGCTCATGCTATTCTGTCTTAACTCTCTAGTCCCCACTAGTTTGCTGAAACCTCCTGTTGGCAAACGTTTTCAGTTGTTTCTCATGTAGTTACTTTCTGCCGTGAAGGAAACAAGTGTCCCTATAACTGGGTCATGTCACTGCAGCAAGTGAAAGGTCATGTCACTTGTTATTACTTATTTGAGCAGTTGGACTGTGAATACTTCAAAGACCTGGCAGAATCTTATTCTTCTCATATCCTAGCCATCAACACTGTACGTGATACCTAGGAGGCATTAGTATGGGTTTCTTGATTTAGTTGGTATATACCCACAATAGAATTTATAGCCAGAGTTTGGTTTAAGGTGACTTGGGGCCGGCGCCGCGGCTCACTAGGCCAATCCTCCGCCTTGCGGCACCGGCACACCGGGTTCTAGTCCCAGTGGGGATGCCGGTTCTGTCCCGGTTGCCCCTCTTGCAAGCCAGCTCTCTGCTGTGGCCAGGGAGTGCAGTGGAGGATGGCCCAAGTGCTTGGGCCCTGCACCCCATGGGAGACCAGGATAAGTACCTGGCTCCTGCCATTGGATCAGCGCGGTGCGCCGGCCGCAGCGCACTGGCCATTGGAGGGTGAACCAACGGCAAAGGAAGACCTTTCTCTCTGTCTCTGTCTCTCTCTCTCACTGTCCACTCTACCTGTCAAAAAAAAAAAAAAAAAAAAAAGATGACTTGGTCGATATTTTTGCTGCTTCTTTTGCGTTGTATTTAAATGACTGTAGGTTGTATGTTTAAGCATAGAATACGTTTTTGTTTTTCATGTTCAGGTTTCAATTGTTTTGCTATATAAATCATTTGAAGACAGGACTATACATAGCATGAATGTAATATGTGTAGGTCCGTTGGCGGAATAGTAGAAATGCAAGAGAACAAGTTGTAGATTAAAACCTTTTCCATTATTTGGAATCACACAGTCATCAAATATTAATACTATAATAGACAAGGGGAATGACAACAGTAGCAAACATTTACTCATATTTGGGGCTTATTAACTGCCCTGCCCTATTCTGAATGCCTTCGCACATGTGCTCTTAAAGTCACAATCTCCCTGAGAGGTAGGTGTAGTTTCTGTCCCTATTTTAAAGATAAACACAACTGATCTGACAATTAATAAATGTTTGTGGGGAAGGGAGGGAAATTGGCTTGGATGAGTGAATTAATTTGCCCATGATCATGTGGTACTGTTTCTTAATAGCCAAAGCTTTTTTGTCTTGCCCTGGATACTACATCTTAAGAACTGTTATTATACCTAGTTGCTATTATTTTTTTTAAATTCTCTATCAATGTGGACAGGGATCATCTTGCAGAATCATTAAATGTCTGCTTTTTCCATTTATAGGAAATGACGAACAAGTTATCCTCCATGATGTTGAAAGGTAAATAGATTGTTTTGTGTAGGTGAATGACTCAGTTTTTCATATGAAAAAAAGGCAGATATCTCTTTAGACTAAAATAGTTTTCACTTTTAAGGAAAATGACGTGAAATCAGATGCTTTTTTCTGAAAAAAAAAAAAAGTTTTCTGTGATAGTTGTGAAATTTTTGATTTAACAGATAAAAGTGGAGAGGAAGCAGTGTTATGGTGTAGCTGGTTAGGCCACTGCTTACAACACTGGCATCCAGAGTGCTGGTTTGAGTCCTGGCCGTTCTGCTTCCAATCCAGCTCCTTTTAATGTGCCTGGGAAAGCAATGGAAGATGGCCCAAGTGTGTGCTTGGGCCCCTGCCACCTATGTGGCAAACCTGGACGGAGGTCTGGGCCCCTGGCTTCACCCTGGACCAGCCCAGCAGTTGTTCCCATTTGGGAAGTGAACCAGTGGATAGAAGATCTCTCTTTCTCTGTTACTCTGCCTTTCAAATTAATTCATTAATTTATTTTTTAAAATAAAGTTGTTATGAGATTACCTCTTAGTTAGGAGAGCCTTTCTCACACCTGCCATCATGCTTTAAAGCTTTTCCTTGCTTTTTGGAAATCAACCAGCATCCCCACATCTGTATTCAAGCAGATATATTCTGCAATAAGTAAAAATACAGAACTTACCTATTGAGTCACTTTTAAATATGCTATTTAATATGGAAATTATCATGAAATCTATAAACAATCTCTTTAGTAGTGCCCTTTTGTTTTTTTTCTACTTCCAAGTTAAACACCTAATTTTTAGAAAATGTGACGTCCTTTGGGTTGAGAGACATTGACTTTCTGCCTGAAATGAGAGCGACTGTACCCTTGGTGGTGGAGGGTATGGGCTCTGTACTGTGTGTGTGTGTGCCTGTGTTTCTCTCTCACTCTGTCTCTCAGCAGTGAGACCTTGGACGTGTTTGCTCATGAAGATGCAGTGTATGGCTTGTCGGTGAGCCCAGTAAATGACAACATTTTTGCCAGCTCCTCAGACGATGGCCGAGTTCTCATTTGGGACATCCGGGAATCTCCCCATGGAGGTAGGTCATTGTGTAAAAGCCTGTTGGATTGTGTTGGATAGTTTGATGTCAAGGTCATTGCAGTTCCCTTTATAGCATGAGTATCTGAGTGTGAACGATTTCAAGGGAGGGGAGGACATGAGACGCCTGTGTGGGGGCACAGGTGTGTGTCTTTGAAGCCATCCATTTCTCAGTGGTCAGAGGTCTCCAGTCTCCCATGAATCCCCACAAACACTTGCACCCTGGTGTTTACCAGCCCTGAGGAGAGAATGTGGAGGGCCACCGAGGGCGAGCTCTGTGTGTGGTGCTGAGTGGCACTGTGCATTCTAGTTCTAGGCTTGGTATTTTGTTTAAAGAGCCACGGACCTCACTTTACCTGTTTGGAGGATCTTCACATGATGGCAGGAACACTCTGTTTAAGGGGAACTCCCTGTGTGTCTCCTCCAAATGTGCTCTCTGTGCCTCTGATGTATAAAACGAAGAGCTTGGTTTTTAGTGTTTCTCCAGAGTTCTTCAGGAAATGAATCTTCAGCCCATTTCCTGCGGAGACATTTCTCTCTGGAACTCTTGTCTTCAAAGGCCCCTTCCTCCAGGGGCCCCTACATGTAGTCTTGTAATGGTGCCTGTGTACATAGAGTTACTGTTCAGCCTGCTTTGTCTGGCAGCATCTGGATCTTTTTATTTTTCTATATTTTAAGTACTTAACATGTTGGGCTGTGCTCCTAGGCTTATTAGAAGCTGGTTCTGAGGGCCAGCCAGGTAAGCTAGCAGCAGGCCTGTGAATGCTGTACTGTGTGTGAAATCATGAGCTGAGAAGTGCTGTTACTCCAGTAGCTTCCACAGAAACATGTCCTCCTAGGTAGCAAAGGGATTCGTCCCCGACCTGGCACCTGCTGATTGACACAAAGGCAGGCAGACATTCTAGGTGAAATCGATTAGAAGCTAGCTAGATGAAAGAGAAGTTCAAGTATTAGGCACCCGCCCAAAGGTGCCTGGAACTAACGGATCATCCATAATTTCTCTTCACAGAGCCCTTCTGCCTGGCAAACTATCCATCAGCCTTTCACAGTGTCATGTTCAACCCTGTAGAGCCCAGGTTATTGGCGACAGCCAATTCGAAAGAAGGAGTGGGACTCTGGGATATTCGAAAACCTCAGAGGTGAGCCCCCTTTTGATGCACGAGGTGTTGCAGCTTCCCCGCCTCTGCTGTCAGGTGTGTGGCCAGCCAGCACGTGTGGTGAGAACCTGTTTGGCAGTGGGTCTCCTCTCATGCGCTGGTGTCTCTGAAGCTGGGAGAGGCTGTTCCGAAGCAGCAGGCAGCGTGAGAATCAGCACTCTTTGCTGGGCAGGTCCGGACTGTAGCCAGGGCCAGTCCTGGGCAGGCGGTGAAGGAGTGAGAGCCTCCCTTCGGTCCTGCCCATGTTCCCCAGGTGCACAGGAACTGTGGCCTGCGGTGAAGAGGGATGGGCCAGATGCATTGCTGCTGAGCCAGGGCTGCTGAACTCAGGCTGGAGGGCGTCTCTGCGCGAGCTTGAGGACTGTGAAGCCCCCAGACTATATGAAAATTACCTAGTGTGTGTTTGTGTAAATGCATTTTCCTGAGACAGAGTTTATTTGCTTTTCCCAGTTTCTCTAAAGGATCAGTGATGACAGTAACAAAAGGTTAAGCCCCAGTGCACTGTGGTGTTAAGGTCCTAACACGTTTTTCCTTCTGTTTGCATTCCTGAAAGGGAACACTCAGGACAGTCCTGAGCTGATGGCACCAATCGGGATTTCAGGCGTCACTGAAGGGGATGGGGATGAGGTGGAGGAGCATGGGAAGCACTGTTGTGTTCTTTGACGCCCGTGGGACAGATGACCTTTCTACACTGCCTGCACTGTTGCAGCCAGCTCCTGGAAATTGTACCTGCAAGTGACTCCCCACTTTGTAAAGCCATCTTGCAGGAGGAATATTATGGGAAGTTAGTGAGTTTATCACTTATTTCATGGTCCTCAGATGAAAGGAATGGTTGAACAAAGAAGATTTTTGTTTTTAGTCCTAGCTGATCCTCTCTGCAGAAGTCAGTGGGTCGGAACTGTTGCGGTAGGTCTGTGCAGCCCAGAGGGATGTCCCTCCTGAGGCCTGAGACATTTGTCCCTGAGGATTGCTGCTGGCCTCCTGGTTCTGTACGCACTGGCCGTTGCTCCTCCGTACTGTTGCAGTACCTGCAGCTGCAGGGCCCCTAAGGCGCCTCCGCACGGTGCTGTGGAGGCTGCTGTCTGCCGGGAGGATGGTGGCCTGCGTGCAGCCACAGTGTCCTCTGTCCTTTCGGGCTCTTCAGAGACAACTGTGCTGCCTCATCCATGTCATACAATGCAGAGTTTGGAGTACACCAGCCTTCTGCCACCATATTCTGCCCCCTACTTACAACCGTGGTGAATAGTTGGCAACGGAAGTGAGACACCAAGCTATTTCTCCTCAGGCAAAAGCCTGAGTAATTCATGCTGTCAGCAGAGAGAGAGACAGACAGACAGAGAGAGAGATCTTCCATCTGCTGGTTCCCTCCCTAAATGCCTGCGATAGCTGGGACTGGGGCCAGGTCAAGACCAGGAGCTGAAAACTCCATCCAGGTCTCCCAGAGTTCCCACAGGGGGCGGCAGAGTCCCAAGCACTTGGGCCATCAAGTGGTGCCTCTCAGACACATTAGAGGGAGACGGATTGGAAGCAGTGGCGGGACTCGAGCCCTGGCAGTCTGATATGGAATGTGGTTTCTCAAGTGGCTACTTAGCCTGTTAGGCTGCTTGCCTTCCCCTTGACTTTTTTCAGTTAATCGTGTCTTAGCGCTCTTTGAATGTTAGCATTTACAGGTCTAGCTCATTCTTTTAGTGGCTATGTGATATTCCAACAACCAGGACTGCTTGTGTTTGACCATAATAAATAATGCTGCTTCCTGGTTACACATCTGTCTTGGCCCAATTTTGCAAAAATGTCTTTAGAGAATTGCTTGCATCCAGAGGTGTGTGTTGGGGCCAGTGTTCTGGCACAGTGGGTACGCTGCCACTGGGGACACCTGTATTTCATATTGGTCTGCCTGTTCGAGTCCTGATTACTCCACTTCCAGTCCAGCCCCTGATAATACTAGGGTGCAGCAGGGTGATGCTCAGGCACTTGAATCCCTCCCTGCCTCCCATATGAGAGACTTGGATGGGGTTCTTGGCTTCTGGCTTTGGCCTGGCCCAGCCCTAACTTTTGTGGCTTTTTGGAAAGTGAACCAGTAGAGGAAAGACCTTCTCTCTCTCTCTTTCACTACATTTCAAATGAATGAATGAATAGATCTTTTTAAAACAATGAAGTGCATGTTTTTAGGTTTCAATTAAAAAAGTGTTTGGGCATCCACACCAAAGGCTGTGCTGACTTTCAAACCCCTGCACTGGGTTTGAGACTACATGCTTCTCCAGACCCCACAACATGGAAACTGTTGCTCATCTTGTCTTGTTTTGATTTCTTCTGCAGTTATATGGTTTCTTTGGCAACCTATAGTTTTCAAAGCCCATATGGGATAAAAATCATCTAATAAGACTAATTGGCAGTCTTGACTGATTTTTTTTTTTTTTTGAAATGAAAGGAGCACAGTGCCATGGGGTCTAGGACGCTTGTGCCTGTTTATTTAAACTCTTCTAAGATTCTTTGAGGTGTTTTGGGTGTGTGGCAGAGAAAGGACATGAAATATTCTTGAAATACATCTTAACTTTGCATCCACTAGAGTTTGGGGATGGCTTACAGATCTTTTCTGCTTGAATTTCCTCAGTATGACTTGGTGTGGGGGAGGGAGAGAGGGCCTTTTGTCTTTTCCATGTAGGCTTAATTATGCTGAATCGCAACAGATAATTCGTCTCTTGAGCACAGCTGCCTAGAAACCCTGACCCAGATCCTAGGGCAATTCTGAGTCCCTTGGGAGGACAAGCCTGGAACAAGGTTGGGAGTTATTTAAAGTCTTCTAGGGGATTTGTGCACCCCTTATAATTGCAGGTACAATTGTGTGTGCTGTGCTGTCTCAGTGGGCACATGTGTAGCATTTTCTAGGGATGAGAGAGCTTTACCAGGTTCTTGTAAAGACCCTTGACCTCAAAGGAGAAGAATTGCTCAGTGTTCTGAAGATTCTAGGTTCAGAGCCTGTCGTGGCTCCTTTCCAGGTCCCAAAGCATGGGCATGTGGGAAAATGCCGAGCCCACTCAGAAGGGCCACTGACCGGCCTGCTGGAAACAGATGCTGGCTCCTGGGAGCAATGAGGGGGCCTCAGACTGAACACCTTTTCATTCCTGGGCGTCACTGAATGCTGCAGTGGTTCTCTGGCCCACCCCCAGCCTGAGCTGTACCTCTACTTCAGCTTGGTAGCCTGTGGATGGGTGAGCAGAGTCGCTGCTCAGGATAAACTGTCATCTCTGGAAAGGATTTTAGTTATCGTCTTACCTGACTTCCTCATTATACAAGATAAACAAAGAGCCTGGGCTGGTGCTGTGGCATGGCGGGTTAAGCCGCTGCCTGTGATGCCGGCATCCCATCTGGGCAATGGTTCAAGTCCCAGCTGTTCCAATTCCCATCCAGCTTCTTGCTAAATGTGCCTGGGAAAGCAGCAGAAGATGACCCTAGAGTGCTTGGGCACCTGCACCTACATGGGATGCAGCTCCTGGATCCTGGCTTCAGTCTGGACCAGCCCTGGCCTTTTGTGGCCATTTAGGGAATGAACCCACAGATGGAAGATCTCTCTGTCTCTGTCTGTTGCTCGTTCTTCCTGTAACTCTGCTTTTCAAATAAAATAAATAAATCTTAATATAATAATAATAATAATAATAAATGTGCTCAGCAGGGTCAGGGGAGGCTGAAAAGAGCTTGAGCATTTGGAGTGTAGCATCTGCAGCCACACTTCTGGGCACAGTAGCCATGTGGCTTTTTTTTTTTTTTTTTTTTTTTGACAGGCAGAGTGGACAGTGAGATAGACAGAGAGAAAGGTCTTCCTTTGCCGTTGGTTCATCCTCCAGTGGCTGCTGCGGCCGGCGCACAGTGCTGATCAGAAGGCAAGAGCCAGGTGCTTCTCCTGGTCTCCCATGGGGTGCAGGGCCCAAGGACTTGGGCCATCCTCCACTGCACTCCCTGGCCACAGCAGAGAGCTGGCCTGGAAGAGGGGTAACCGGGACAGAATCTGGTGCCCCGACCGGGACTAGAACCCGGTGTGCCGGGACCACAGGCGGAGGATTAGCCTATTGAGCCATGGCGCCGGCCCATGTGGTCTTTTTTAAAAAAACATTTTTTATTTATTTGAAAGACAGAATCACAGGGAGAGAGAGAGAGGTATTCCATCTACCAGTTCACTCTCCAAATGGCTGCAACAGCTGGAGCTGAGCTGACTCGAAGCCAAGAGCCAGGAGCTTCTTCTGGGTTTCCCATCTGAGTGCAGGGGCCCAATGAACTTGGCCATCGTCTGCTGCTTTCCCGGGTGAGCAAGTAGGGAGCTGGATCTGAAGTGGAGCAGCCAGGACTCAAACCTGCATCCACACAGGATGCTGACACTGCAAGCTGAGGCTTTAACCCTCTGCATCACAGCGCAGGCCCTGCCATGTGGTCTTTTTTTTTTTTTTTTTTTTTTTTTTTAAGATTTATTTATTTATTTGAAAGGCAGAGTTACAGAGAAGCAGAGGCAGAGAGAGAGAAGTCTTCCATGCACTGATTCACTCCCCAGATGACAGCAGTGGCCAAAAGCTGGGCCGATCTGAAGCCAGGAGCCGATTCCAGGTCTCCCATGTGGGTGCAGGGGTCCAAGGACTTGGGCCATCTTCTACTGCTTTCTCAGGCCATAGGAGAGAGTTGGATCGGAAGTGGAGCAGCCGGGACTCGAACTGGCACCCATATGGGATGCCGGCACTGCAGGTGGTGGCTTTATCTGTTAGGTCACAGCACCGGCCCTGCCACGTGGTCCTGAGCAGATTGTTTCACCTCTCAGTGCCTCGTGATAGCTAACATTAAACATTACACACCAGGGGCAATGACAAGTATATGAGTAATTACTGTGGTTAATCCTAAGACAACCTTAGGAAATGGGTTCTATTGCTCTTATTTTAAGGAAGTCAAAGTACAGAGAAGCAAGATAAAGTGTGTGTGTGTGTGTGTGTGTGTGTGTGTTCCCTTTTGTCTGAATTGAATAGGCTTCCTATTTCATCTTTGTCTTCTTGCAGTAGAAGTCACAATTCCTGTCAAAGCTTTCAATACAGGCTTGTCCAGCTCCACAGTCTGAGTACTTTCCTCTGTGTAGCCCTAGAAGTTAATCCTCTCTTAACTGTCAAAGACTCAGCTTCTGTTTACATGCTGACTTGCCAAGTTTCTTGCTTTTCTAACCCTGAAACCTGCATGCGCTCTTTATTTTGCTGCAAAGCTTTAGAACAGAGACTGTAAACTAACTATCCAAATTCAACCACAAAGTAGGCCAAATTCAACCACAAAGGTATTTTGTTTGGTCTATATGATGTGTTTTTGGAAAATTACACAGAAGCAAATTGCAATTTCTAACGTCTCTTGAAAAAGTCAGAAGATCTGATACCACTGGATCTTTCTTAAGCGGCAACAGTCAAGCAAAATGAGCCATGGGTTCCTCTTTAAACCTGTGTGATACATGAAGGGGCCCACCATCACTCTGCTTGATTTTTTTTTTTTTTTAAGATTTATTTATTTGAAAGGCAGAGTTACAGAGACAGAGGGAAAGACAAAGTGAGAGATCGTCCATCTACTGGTTCACTCCCAAGTGACTGCACTGACTGGGCTGGGCCAGGCCAAAGCCAGGAGCAGGGAATTCCATCTAGGTCTCCCACATTGGTGGCAGGGGCCCAAGTACTTGGTCTGTCTTCCACTGCCTTCGCAGGCGTATTAGCAGGGAGCTGGATTGGAAGTGGCACAAGCAGGACTAGAACCGGCACTCATATGGGATGTGGTGTCACAGGCTCTGGCCCAACCCATTGTACTACAGGGCAGGCACTTCACCTTGACATTTTTTAATACATTGCTTGTCTGGCCCTGGGAACACTGGGGTTGGAAAGGTGTGCTTTAGAGATGTGGTGCTGAGTCAGCCATCAGGAAGGGACACTTGGCCACAGGAGTGGTTAGGAGAGAAAACTCACACATGCAGCAATACATTGCATATTGAAAGTTTCGTTTCTTTCACTTAGATTATTTCTGCTGATGTCTTTCACAACCAGCCTCCTTTGTCACTGTCAACATCCTATGTAGCCTTGCTTGGACTGTGGTAGTGGCCCCAGGAGCAGTGTTCAAAACCGAGCTCCCCTGATGAGCGTCCAGGGAATTTCGGAACAGCCAGGTTTCCCCTGCTGTCACTGCCCGTCTCCCTCACCCTTTTCATTGCCTGTGTTAGCTGTCTGCTGATTCACCACCTCTCTTGTAATCTCTTTAGTTTCTGTCAGGAACCGTTAGCTCTGTGACAGCTGGTGGTGTCTTGCTTTGACAAGGATAATAAAGAGAAGAGTTCTTTGCTGTTCAGTAATAAAATCTGGCAAGCCAGGAATCTCAATAAACACTTCCCTTTCAGATGGTGCTTTCACAGGGGTGTAGTTGGGTAGTGGATGGGAATTCCTACCACGAGAGGAAATAGTTCCTGGGACCTCGTCTGGCCTTGGGGACCTCTAGGTCAAATGTCTGTTCTTTGAGGCCTTGAAAGCCCTGCTTCTGTGGACGCTGCGTTAAATGTAACTCCTTGTCCCTGACCGAGGCAGACCACCTCTGCCATACTGCGTCTGCGGGCTCCTCGAACCGTGAAGGAAGAAGAGAGCTCGGGGCTTCAGCACCGCGGCTGGAAAAGGCCCTGGTGCTCCCGCGCGTGCTGAAACAGCGAGGCTCCCTGCCCTTGGCCTGCTTCCTTCCAGAACGCAAGGCCATCGGGCTAAAGGGTTCCTGAATTCTTTTTTTTCCTTAAGATTTATTTATTTATTTGAAAGTCAGAGAAAAGGAGAAGCAGAGAGCGAGAGAGAAATTTTCCATCTGCTGGTTCGCTCTCCAGTTGGCTGCAACGACCAGAGCTGCGCCGATCTGAGGCAGGGGCCAGGAGCTTCTTCTAGGTCTCCCACGCAGGTGCAGGGGCCCAAGCACATGGGCCATCTTCCACCGCTTTTCCAGGTCATAGCAGAGAGCTGGATCAGAAGTGGAGCGGCCGGGATTCGAACTGGCACCCATATGGGATACTGGCACTGCAGGCAGCGGCTTAACCCGCAATACCACAGCGCTGGCCCCATCCTGAAGTTCTTAAGCAGTGCTCAACATCAGTATATATGAAAGAAAGAAATGGTAAATTGGATTTCATTAAAATGAAGAATTTCTGGCATGGGGATTGTGGCGCAGCAAGTTTGAGCCCCTGCTTGGGACACTCACCTCCCATATCAGAGTGCTGGTTCTAGTCTCAGCTTCTTTGCCTCTGATTCAGCTTCCTATCAGTGTACTTGGGTCCTTGCCACCCATGGGGGGGACCCAGGTGGAGTTCCTGGCTCTTGACTTCATCCTGGCCCAGCATGGCTGTTGCAGACATTTGGGGAGTGAACCAGTAGATGGAAGCTCATTCCATCTCTGCCTCTCTTTCCTCTCTCCCTCCCTCCCTTCCTGAATAGGTGGCACATAATTTTAGACCTCACTTTTGCCCTTCCCCTCCCCAGGAGTTTGAGTGGCTTCTTGTTATCTGTGTCCATCTCCGTATCTCCAGAGTCTACAGTGTGGGACGCTGCTCTTACCTTCCTCCCCCGCACACGGAGAGGAGGACTCCTCTCTCCGTGACCTTCCTTACCTAGTTAAAATCAAATGGCAGCACAAGAAGAGCTTCCCTGCCGCATACTGAAGGCCTCCTTGGCTCGTGTCTGCAGCACCAGCAGTTGGGCGCAGAGCAGGCGTGGAGTGGATGAGAGGACCAGGCCTCTCCATTCAGCATCTCTGGAAAGTGCTTATGCAGCACTCACGTTGAGTGTCTCAGTTGCTGCTTTTGCCGTCACCAGATCACCAGTTATCGTTTTAATATGACTGTTTTCTCTCTGGCTAAGCCTTGTTGGGTCTTCCCAACAGTGATGCCTTCCTCATGTCCAGGACCTACTTCTCAGACAGAAGGCTCCTGTGCTGATCTGCACTACTAACTGTGGAATTTTAAGGGCAGGGCCGTGTTTCACTTGTCTTCCCTGTGTAGTGCCCAGCACAGTGCGTGGATTGTTACAGAAACAGTGAATATTGGAATGAATGTGTAGTGTTATATGCATCTCAAAATAGTGTGTTTTCTTTTCTTTTTTTTTTTTTTTGACAGGCAGAGTGGACAGTGAGAGAGACAGAGAGAAAGGTCTTCCTTTGCCGTTGGTTCACCCTCCAATGGCCACCGTGGCCGGCGCACTGCGACCGGCACACCGTGCTGATCCGATGGCAGTAGCCAGGTGCTTCTCCTGGTCTCCCATGGGGTGCAGGGCCCAAGCACTTGGGCCATCCTCCACTGCACTCCCTGGCCACAGCAGAGAGCTGGCCTGGAAGAGGGGCATCCAGGACAGAATCCGGCGCCCTGACCGGTACTAGAACCCGGTGTGCCGGCGCCACAAGGCAATAGTGTGTTTTCAAAACTAAATTTCTATAGTATTTATAGGCCTGCTGATCTATGAGTTTAATGGCATGGATCAAAATGTTCTGTCTAAGGAATAAAAGGAAACATAAGGGTTCTTGCTGGGCTTTGAAAGCCTCTTGTCAGTTAGGTACCTGGGAGAGAGCCAGGGATTCTGTGGGGTTGCTTTCTGGCTTTAGGCCACAAGGTGGCGCTGTAGAGTCAGTTTTGCCCTCTGGACCCAAGGTCCCTGGTGTCTCGTGGAGCTGATGTTTGCAGACCCTGGGAGAGAGCCGCTTCCTGGAGCCCATACCCGGAGGCTGAACTGTTGGTCTGGGGTGGGACCTTTGAACCTGCCCGTTCTTGTGTATTTTTTTCCACTTAAAAAATACTTATTTTTGTGCTTAGTATGTGTCTCTAAATGGTCCTAGCTGTGTCCCTCCCTCACAGCACCTCGTCTTAGCTCAGACTTCTCACTGTTGGGATTGCTTGAGGGACAGTTCAAACATTGAAGTGTTCCGCAGTTGTCTGCTATTCCATTTAGGCATTCTGGTCGCTGTTGTTGGCTGACACATGCCTGGAACACACGGCTGTTATTGTTCTCTCCCAGGACCCTGAGCTGCCGATTCTGCCCGCAATGTGCTCGGCTTTCTCCCTTCTTAATTTTGACATACCGAATGCCTTCTCTGTGCTAAAGCACACACATCCCTGAACTTCTGGAAAATCACTCACACTAATTTTCCCTCCGGTTTCATTTCATTTTTGAGATCTTTCTCTTTTTCGAGATCAGCTCAGTTCTGACTTCAGTCTTTTAGCCCTCCATACCATCTCCTGGGTGAGCTCAGCACAGCCCCGCGCTGGTGATCTCGCGTTGAATGGCCAGATTTGATTCCCCACTGAGTTACCCTCTCACTCAGTTCCGGACCTGCTGCCAACAGTGGGGCCTCCGTGCTAGCTGTGCCTGCCCGGTGGTTTCTCTCTTCACTCAAGGTCATCTCCTCGCAGGGCCCTCCCCTTTCTGTCTTAGCTGAAACGGCACGCGCATCGGCCATTTTTAAATGAATACCCCAGGCGATTTGGCAGATTGGCTTGTTTTCAAGGTGGAGACTGTGGGTATTCAGAGAGGGCTGTACTAAATTTGCTACCAAGTTCTCTTGGACCAGGATCTTTGGGCTTTAGGCCAGAGCTTCCCCATGTCACTCATTTTCCCCAAATGCGCATGTCCTCGGTTACACCAAAGGTCTGGGGCCGCGTGGGGAACGGGTGGGGCTCTGGCGCTTTGTGCCGTCCCATGCCCTTCCTCTGATACTCCCCAGCTCCAGGTTTCGAGAGCGGGTGATGTGAAACCCTAACTCAGCTGGGCTTTCTTATCTTAAAGCCAAATGTTGACTTTTAAAAGCAATTTATGGTAAAAAAATTTCCAAATATATATAAAAGTAGAATATTAAAATGAACTCCACTTTACCATCACCCAGCTTCAGTAACAGTCAACCCAGGGGCAATCTTGTTTGATTTATTCATTTGTAACCCTCCTTCCTAATTAACTTAAGTCAATTTTCATATTAGCATTAAACCATTTCTTTTGTAAATAATCTGTGTCTAAAAGATCATTCTTTTTTAAAAGTTGTAGTAGAATTCACATAACATAAAAGTAAGCATTTAAAATTATTTTATTATTTGAAAGGCAGAGAGAGACAGACTTCTCATCCACTGGCTCGCTCCTCAGATGCCTGCAACAGCCGGGACTGGGCCAGGCTGAAGCTGGGAGCTGGGAGCCCATAGGGTTCTCCCGTGTGGGTGGCAGGACCACGTAGGGCACCACCTGATCCCCCAGGGTACACATTGGCAGGACGCCAGCATCAAGAACAGAGCTAGGACTGGAACACAGGCATTCTGGTAGGGGATGCAGGCGTCCCAAATGGTATCTTCATCACTGTACACATGTGCGCCCTAGCAGTTTAAAGTGAGCAGTTCAGTGGCCTGCCATGGGTTCAGAGTGTTACACACCACCATTCTGTCTCGTTCCAGAACTTGTCACATCTGCAGATAAAACCCATGCCCATTCAACAGTCCTCCTCAGAGTGCTTCTCCCCACGCTCCAACCCCTCACTACCACTGACTGGGGTTTTGTTTCTGTGGGTTTACCTATTTTGGTTATTTCGTACAACGTGTGACAGTTTGTCTGGCTTCAATCACTTTGCATAAAGGGCATGATCCATCCATGTTGTAGCATGTATATGAGTACATCGTTCCCTTTTATGGCTGAGTAATAGCCTCTTGTATGTGTGCACACGTGTTTATCTGTTCGTTCACTGATGGGCATTAATTTGTTAATAAGTGTTGAAGGGCCTGTATTTGTAAGTAGGAGTGAAATTGCTGCTTCCTGTGATTAACTCTACGTGTTTAGTTGCTACAGTTGGTTTTTATGAATCAATATCCAAATAAGAGTCATAGAGAACAGTTGGTTGAGATGGTGTCCATGTCTCTTTTGGTGTGCAGGTTCTCCTGCCTGTCATTCTTTTCCTCACAATTTATTGAAGAAAATAGATTATTTGTCCTATGGAATGTCTTACATTTTAGCTTATGCTGATTGTATGCACTGTCATTTAGCTGTCCCTCTGACCGTGGTTTCTCCTGTAAATTGGTATTTGATCCAGAGGCTTTTTTTAATGATTACAGCAATACTTCATAGATGATATTGGGTACATTGTCATGTGTGTTGTGCTACATAGATGATGTTCTGTGCGTAACAAAGCTAGAGTTTCTAGTTATCCCTCCTTCGGTTCTAGAGTACTTCGACAAACTCCTTTGTTTACTTTTTTAAAATACAAATCATGCTGGTGAAGATGTGGAGCAGTTGATGGCTCGCATGTTGCTGGTGGATCATGTATAAGGGCACAGCCACTCTGGAAAAGTTTGGTAGTTCCTTTATAAGTGAAAGATGAATTTGCCGTGTGACCCTGCAGTTGCATTTTGGGCATTTGTCTAAGAGAGGTGAACATTTTGTCTTCTTACACAGACTTGTTCATAGCAGCCCCCAAACCAGAAACTACCATGGGCCCCTCAGTGACAACTAGTCAGACTTTGGAGCATTCATACCATAGAATGCTATTCAGTGTTTTAAAAAAAGGGCGTGAACTATTGATGTTGCAATAACTTGGATGAACTTCAGAGAAATTTTGCTGAGTGATAAAAGACGCTCTCGAAAGGATACGTGCTGTTGTGATTGTTTCATTTTCGTGAAATAATGTAATTATAGAGATGAGGACAGATTAGTGGTTTCCAGGAGTTAGAGCAGAGGAAGGGAGCTGAGGGAGGCTTGTGGTGACTGGTGGTGCTCCAAAGAAGTATCTTACTCAGGATGGTAGTTCCACGAAGCTGCAGATGTGGTGTGACTACAGAGAGCCGTATACCCACAGGCCGATGGGCGCCTCTGTGAGTATAAAATCTGATTCAGCTATTTGGGTTGTACCCATGTAAAGTTCCTGGTTTTGATCATTTCTCATTGTTGTACAATTTGGTAGCCTTGGAAGATGCTGGGTGAAGGTGCATTTTTTTTTTTATCTTCCTCTCAGTCTAAAATTACGAAGGAAAAAACTTCATGGAAATGCATGTTATCTTTTAATTCCATTTTTCCATGAGTGTTTTGAAATTCTCTTGTATTTCTTTCTTTCTCTTTTTTTGACAGATAGAGTTAGACAGTGAGAGAGAGAGACAGAAAGGTCTTCCTTCCGTTGGTTCACCCCCCAAATGGCTGCCAGGGCCGGAGCTATGCCGATCCGAAGCCAGAAGCCAGGTACTTCTTCCTGGTCTCTAATGCAGGTGTAGGTGCCCAAGCACTTGGGTCATCCTCCACTGCCTTCCCGGGCCACAGCACAGAGCTGGACTGGAAGAGGGGCAACTGGGGCTAGACTCAGCGCCCATATAAGATGCCGGCGCCGCAGGTGGAGGATTAACCAAGTGAGCCATGGCGCCGGCCCGAAATTCTCTTGTATTTCAAAATAAAAAGTTAAATACATGCAAGTACATAATAATATTCTTTTTTTTTTAAAAAAAAAGATTTATTTATTTATTTGAAAGGCAGAGAGAGAGGTCTTCCATCCGATGGTTCACTCCCCAGTTGGCTGTATCAGCTGGAGCTGCGTCGATCCGAAGCCAGGAGCCAGCAGCTTCTTCTGAGTCTCCCAAGTGGCTGCAGGGACCCAAGGACTTGGGCCATCTTCTATGGTTTTCCCAGCCATAGCAGAGAGCTGGATCAGAAGTGGAGCAGCCGGGACTCAACCAGTTCCTGTATGGGATGCCTGCACTGCAGGCGGCAGCTTTACCAGCTGTGCCACAGCGCTGGCCTCATAATGCTCTTTAAAAAAAAAAAATAACTGTCAAGTCTAGTACCCGAACACCCCTCTGGCTGTCTCTTCCTTTGCCCCCTTCTATGGAGGTAATGATTGTTAGGAGTTTATTGTATGTAAACTTTTTCTTGGCTTTTATACACTTACACACATCTCATAGAAAATAGATGATGCTTCTATATGTAAGTTTTTCACACAAATGCTACACTACTAATAATTGTCCCACAACTTGACTTTTTGCTCGTTGGTGTGTGTTGGAAATTTATCTGTATTTTTTTTTTTTTTTTTTTTTTTTACAGGCAGAGTGGACAGGGAGAGAGACAGAGAGAAAGGTCTTCCTTTGCCGTTGGTTCACCCTCCAATGGCTGCTGCGGCCGGCGCGCTGCGGCCGGCGCACCGCGCTAATCCGATGGCAGGAGCCAGGAGCCAGGTGCTTTTCCTGGTCTCCCATGGGGTGCAGGGCCCAAGCACCTGGGCCATCCTCCACTGCACTCCCTGGCCACAGCAGAGGGCTGGCCTGGAAGAGGGGCAACTGGGACAGAATCCGGCGCCCCAACCGGGACTAGAACCCGGTGTGCCGGCGCCGCAAGGCGGAGGATTAGCCTAGTGAGCTGCGGCGCCGGCAATTTATCTGTATGTTAACCTAAGCAGACTTAATTTGTCTCTTGTCAGCTAAGAATTTGAGTCAACTCTGACTTTCCGTTAAGAGTCAGCTGAGGTTTTTCTTTTTTTTTTTTAAGGTTTTTTTGTTTGTTTGTTTGTTTGTTTTTGAGAGGTAGCATTACAGACAGTGAGACAAGAGACAGAAAGGTCTTCTGTCCATTGGTTCACTCCCCTCAACAGCCAGAGCTGCGCTGATGTGAAGCCAGGAGCCAGGTGCTTCTTCCTGGTCACCCATGTGCATGCAGGGGCCCAAGGACTTGGGCCATCCTCCACTGCTTTCCCAGGCCACAGCAGAGAGCTGGATCAGAAGAGGAGCAGCCAGGACTTGAACTTGTGCTCATGGGATGCTGGTGCCGCAGGCAGAGGACCAACCTACTGCGCCACGGCGCCGGCCCCGAGGTTGTTCTTGCTGGAAGTCTGTTGTGACCTCTCCCACTCCTGTCTCCCCAGTGGGGGGGTTCTCCTACAGCGTCACAGCACATCCTCCCTACTGCAGCAGCTGCACTTTCCAGAGGGAAACTCGCCTGTCTTGTCCCTAATTAGTCATTATGCGTATTCATCTTTTATTTTTTTTTTTCCCAAAGTGAATTTTTATTCAAAAGACGGGGACACAGAGCGGCAGAGACAGAAACAGAATGAGCTCCCACTTGCTGGTTCACTCCCCAGATGCGGCAATGGCCAAGGCGGAGTCTGGGCAAACCTGAGAGCTGGGCACTCAGCCCAGGTCTCCCGTGTGGATGGCCAGCACCCAACCACCTGAGCCATCACTGCTGCCTCCCAGGCATCAGCAGGAGCTGGAATGGGGGCTGGGGCTGGGGTGAGAGCCCAGGCACCCTGATGTGGGATGCAGACATCTTAACCACTAGGCCGAACACCTGGCTCCCACACGTCTGGCTGATGAGAGCCGGCCCTGAGCCAGACGCACTGGGTCCTCGTACAGGAGGGCTGTGGCTGCCCCGTCTTGTCTCATCTTTGAATCATGTGTCTGGCACAGCACCTGGGGTAGTGAGCAGGGATATGCACGTGTGAATAAGTGACCAATGGCTCAGATGAATCTTTTGGACCTTGATGCTTGCAATCCGATGCTGTTCTCTTTGTTGGGTGGAATAATCCATTTCCACCATGTAGTCTGTGAAATCTGATCAAACTAAGAAGCAGAAAAAACTTGCCCTGTTTCCACTGTTTAATGTGTGTGGTTGGTGCCAAGTAACAATCCCTCAGGACCCTGGTCTCCTCCAGTGTGAAACTGGAATGTGACTCCCTCTTCTACTCTGTAGGATTACATTGAAGATTATATAATACAGAATATGTTAAAGCATACTGGAAATGAATAAATTGCTTAACTTCTTTAAGGGTATCTATTTTGATATAATTACTCAGTGAATTCTTTATAGTTTGAACTTTTTATTTTGTGATCACAGGTTTGACCACTTAAATTTTATCTGTTGCAAGTCACAAAGCTTAGAATGGGATTTCTTTTTCTTTTTTTTTTTTTTTAAGATTTATTTATTTATTTGAAATCAGAGTTACACAGAGAGGAGAGGCAGAGAGACAGAGAGGTCTTCCATCTACTGGTTCACTCCCCAATTGGCCTCAACGGCCAGAGTTATTCCGATCTGAAGCCAGGATCCAGGAGCTTCTTCCGGGTCTCCCACGCAGGTGCAGGAACCCAAGGGCTTGGGCCATCTTCCACTGCTTTCCCAGGCTGTAGCAGAGAGCTGGATCAGAAGCAGAGCAGCCCAGACTTGAACCGTCACCCATATGGGATGCCGGCACTGCAGGTGGCAGCTTTACCCACTACACCACAGCACCAGCCATTGTTTTAAACTATGATTGGAAAGGGCAGGTATTTGGTACCTACAGATTTATTACACTGGTCACTTTCTGAAATCACATGAATCTATTTTCTTTTTAACTTGTAATTGTAAAACAATTAGTAATTTTCCTTTTGAACTTCTTTTCTGCGAGTAACAGAAACTTGCTTTGAGAGACAGGATATAATTAAAATATGTGAATACCTGTTAAATTCATCCTTCTTGTTGGCCACTTACAAGATTAGCAGATGGCGGATGAATTTAACTCTAAAAGGATGGTGGTGTCACGTAAAGAGGAGGAGACCCAAGTGATCATTGCTAAAGCATTTTACTTTCTGGGCCGTAGTTCTGTGTGATGAAAGAGGATTTTGAATCATGATCTACAAGCCTCCTGCTTCCCGTTTCTGATTTTATGTTGCTGTGCTACTTGCCTCTCAGGATTAGGTTTCCAGGGGCTGGCATTGTGGTGAAACACGTTAAACCGCCTCCTGCATTGTGGCATCCCATAGGGCACCTTTTCAAGTCCTGGCTACACCACTTCTGATCCAGCTCCCTGCTAATCTCTTGGGAAAGCAGTGGAGGATGGCCCAAGTGCTTGGGCCTCTGCCAACCATGTGGGAGAGTCAAAAGAAGTTCCTGGCTTCTACTGTCCCAGCCCTGGCTGTTGTGGCTTTTTCAGGGGGTGAACCAGGAGATGGAAGATCTCTCTCTCTCTCTCTCTCTCTCTCTGTCTCTCTGTCTCTCCTTCTCTGTCAGTAACTCTGCCTTTCATATAACTAAACAAATCTTTTTTTTTTTTTTTTTTAAGATTTATTTGTTTATTTTAAAGTCAGAGTTACACAGAGGAGAGGCAGAGAGAGAAAGGTCTTCCGTCCGATGGTTCACTCCCCAGACGGCTGCAATGGCCAGAGCTGTGCCGATTCGAAGCCAGGAGCCAGGAGCTTCCTCCGGGTCTCCCACAAGGGTGCAGAGGCCCAAGGACTTGGGCCCTCCTCCACTGCTTTCCCAGGCCATAGCAGAGAGCTGGATTGGAATGGCTCATATGGGATGCTGGCGCTTCGGGCCAGGGTGTTAACCCACTGCACCACAGCGCCGGCCCCTAAACAAATCTTTAAATAAAAAAAAATCAGGGTTGTCAGGGGCCTCGTTGGTATTACAAGGATTGGGTGTTGACTCTGGTTGAAATGGGGAGCCACTGGAGGGTTTCAGCAAAGGAGCAGGGTGGTCAGATTCCTGCTTCCGCACCCGTCTGGCTGCTTCGTCCAGCATGAACTGAAACATCGGCCATGATGGAAACAAGGAGACAGGCAGAAAGCTCTTTCAATAATCGAGTGTATCATGAAGTCCTTTTAGGTATTTATTAAATTCTAAAAATACAGAATAGAAAAGCAGAGCAATGCGTTTAGCAAGTGGTAGGTATAGT
The DNA here is from genome assembly GCF_964237555.1 of Oryctolagus cuniculus. NCBI lineage: Eukaryota > Metazoa > Chordata > Mammalia > Lagomorpha > Leporidae > Oryctolagus > Oryctolagus cuniculus. The sequence continues at coordinate 14,989,876 of NC_091451.1, read as the reverse complement.
AATGGATTTATGCTGGATATTGGGATGGAATATAAAACACTGTTACTGTTGTAATGTTGAACGGGCGAGTGTGAAGGCACATGAGTCAAGGGGCAAGTATTGGGGCACATTAGTTAAGCTGCTATTGGAGACACCCACATCCCGTATGGGAATGCCTGCATTCCAATTCTGGAAGAGACAGAGAGAGACAATCTTTCAGTTGCTGGTTCACTACCCAAATGAGGACGTTCGTGTTGGTGGGCTCTAGAGGACCTTGTGGGCACCGTCAGGTAGCATCAGATACACTACTTAACTTAAATGGCTGGCCGGATGGAGATCTAGGTTCAGAGTCTGATTTGGGAAGCTTTTTCAGTTTCATTTATTGTGCCCTACATGATATTCCCAGTCACTCCTCGAGAACAGCCCTGGCTTGTTCTCTTCTGTTCCAAGGCCTTAACCTTAGCCAACTACTGTAAAAATGTATTCTTTTTACTCCACCAAAGCAATGAAGGAGTCCAACTGAGGTTTGCTTTTTGTTTGCTTTGTTTTGTTTTATTTTTGAGATAAGGGTGTGAGGGAGGAGATTGTTCCTTTAAAAAAAGCAAAACACAGGAGACTATACAGTGAAGAATGTTTTCTTGATGTTCTGAGATGCCCTTGCTTTTCACACTCGGTCTTTTCCATGCTAAACCTTGGAGCACCCCAACTCCGTTCTTGCGGCACGTCTTCGGTTGAAGTTAGACTGGGAATAGATGTGTTCCTTTTATTTTTCTTACAGGAATGATTTTATTCAAATGTACTCTAACTTATTTTGGTAGTCCTTTCACGATACTTGGAGGAGTCTGGATGGTGGTGATTGTGTTAGCAAGGTTAGCATCTGAGGGTGAGTGAGCATTTGGCCTAGTTGGAGTGTGGGGTAAGATGCCTGTGCCCCACATTCAAGTACTGGTTCAGTTCCCAGCTCTGCTCCTGACTCCAGCTTCCTGCTAATGCAGACCCTAGGAGACCGCGTTGATGGCTCAAATAATTGGGTCCTTACCACCACGTGGGAGACTGGATTGAGTTTCTGGGCCTCCTGCTTTGTCCCTGTCCAGCCCCCGCTGACTCAGGCATCGGAGAGTGAACTGACAAATGGGAGCTCTCTCTTTCACACTCTCTCTCTGCTTCTCAAATAAATAAATAGCTTTTGTTAAAAAAAAAAAAGTTGGCACTCAGAAAGCAAGTTAAGATTGAGGCATTTTTGCATATAAGCACTCTCAGCTCTTCCCAAGGAGGTGAGAGGTTTCTTCTCCTTCAGAGACTACGTTATGGATAGGGAAAAATACCAGGCGTTGTTGGTGGAGTGGAACTCTGATCCCGAGTCCTTCCTGCTGACAGCTGTGCGGCTGCAAAGGGCACTGCATGCTGTGGCTGACTCTTCTTGAGCTTCTGTTAATCTCTTTTCCACTTTCCTTTAAAAAAAAAAATAAAGATGTACTTATTTATTTTAAAGTCAGAGTTATGGAGAGAAGGATCTTCTGTCTGATGGTTCACTCCCCAGATGGCCGCCACAGCCAGTGCTGGGCCCAGGAGCTTCCTCCAGGTCTCCCATGAGGGAGCACTTGGGCCATCTTCCGACACTTTTCCCAGGCCATTAGCGGGGAGCTGGATCAGAAGTGGAGCAGCTGGGATGCAAACCAGTGTCCATATGGGTTGCTGGCATTGCAAGCAGCAGCTTTACCCACTATACCACAGCACCGGCCCTATCTCTTCCACTTTATTTCTTCCCTCCTCCCAAATTCCAGAATAAAATCATGTTTCTCAAAGTGAGGTTTGAAAATCACCTGCACCAGAATTAACTGGGGTTGCTTGTTAAATTCAGATACCTTGGGCCTACTTCCCAGATTGAATTAGAATATCTGGGGGTGGATCCTGAGAATCTACATTTTTAAAAAGTCCTAGATGATATCTCATGCACATTACACTTCAAACCACAAAGTACAGAATCTTTGATATTATCTTTGTATCTTGACTGTGAGGACAAACTGCTTCTGTCCCTGGCAAACTAGATCATTATTACCAGAAGGGGCCCTGCAGGACCCTGGCTAAAAGAAAATCAGTTAATGTTGTGCACTGCCTGTATTTCAGGTGTCATTCCACCCCTCTGGACAGAATTGAGTCTTACACCTAAACATGAAATCTTTGGTGCTAGTAGCTGCTGTTATTTTGCCAGCACCCCTGGCATCCTGGGAGCAAGATTTCCATGCACCTTCTTTGTGTGAGAGGTCGAATTTCCTTGTCCAGAAACATAGGCAAAAGAAAAGTGACCATCCTGGAGCCTACAAACAGACCCATGTCAGTGGACCTGAGTCGGGATGGAATGAGCCCTTGGGTCTGTTAGGAGTGGACTCCTCTGCAGGTGTGACTAGAATGGGCAGAGGAGGTTCTGCCGACAGATGGAAAGGTGTTTGCCACTCGAGGTGCCAGCTTTTCTGTCAGGGATGCCTGAGTTGCCGCAAGCCCCTGCTGCTGTGGCTGGGCTGGCCAAGTTTCTCTCTGTTGAGTCTGGTTCCCATTTCCCACCAGTCAGTCCTACGGATGCTGGTTTATTTGCATACTTCACGCTGACCTTAGATTGAAAGCCTCTCATTCATTGTTTTTGAGCTCAGTGTTTAGATAGCACCACCTGCCTCTGCCAGCCAGGTCACCTGGTAAAGGAAGCGTCTGGGCTCTGACAGCCCTGTCATCCATTCTGTGTATGTGAAGAAGTGCGGCCCGTGTTTAGGGCCATTCTAAGAACATTTCTCTATAGGAATGCCCGACTTCTTGATGTCTAGAGTTCCAGGATGGTTTTCTAAATCTTTTTCTTTCTTCTCATTGTAATCATAAGACAGTTAAAGGCTGTTTTGTGCAAGGCTTGTTTTTACACATTGCTGCAGGACCAGAACTTTCTTCCCCTTCCTGGGAAGGCTGCATGTGGTGGGAGTCACACAGGACTGACTGTGGCTGGTGCCCGGTTTTGATGACCAAGCTAGGTTGGTGCTGCTCTGCACTGGGGCTCGGGGCTGTTTCTTCCTTGGGATATCTCCTTTCTTGTCCCTTTAGTCTTCCCCCATCACTCCCTTGCCAAAAGAAGAAAGAAAGAAAATGTTGCTGTTCAGTATTAAATCTCTTTTGGTAACCTCTGGCTCTTTAATTTTTCACTTGGATAAAATGCTATTAAAACTGCTTCCTTAAAAACATCTCAGATAAATGTGCCAGATTCTGATGCAGGTATCTTGAAGCCATTTCCAGCCCATTGATTTTCTTGAGTCTATAAACTTTTTTTCTCCGATACTGCTGGAGTCATGTCCATTCCATGACACAGCGTCTGTGTGAGGCTGCGTGTAATTGGGTTCTGATGAGGCACCAGTTTCTGTGGAATCATCTCACGTTAAACCCCAGACACGAAACAGAACTTGCTTATGACTTAGGGTAGGCAATGAACAGTCATCTCTCTGTGATATGATAGAGAGTAAACCAGCAGATTTCTGCCTTTTAAATAAAATAGTAAAATTAACAGTTATTTAGAATCATACTGTGTGACTTTTTAAAACATATTAGGAACATTATGAAACTACAGAAGTGGATTAGGTGAACTAGAAAAGACCACTCCTTAGTGAGGCTAGATGAAATTAAATGTATTATCTCAATGAAATTAAAAATCTAACAAAATAAATGGCATCATTTCTTAAAAAAAAAAAAGGTTTATTTATTTATTTGAAAGTCAGAGTTACACAGAGGAGAGGCAGAAAGAGAGAGAAGTCCTGCATCTGATAGTTCACTTCCCAAATGGCTGCAATGGCCAGAGCTATGCTGATCCAAAGCCAGGAGCTAGGAGTTTTTTCTGGGTCTCCCACATGGGTGCAGGGGCCCAAGGACTAGGGCCATCTTCCACCACTTTCCCAGGCCATAGCAGAGAGCTGGATCAGAAGTGGAGCAGCCGGGATAAGAACCGGTGTCCATATGGGATACCAGCACTTCAGGCCTGGGCGTTAACCTGCTGTACCACAGCACTGGCCCCCATGTCTTATTTTTTTTAAAGATGTATTTATTTGTTTGAAAAGCAAAGTTACAGAGACAGAGGGAGTGGCAGAGAGAGAGGATTTCAATCTGCTCATTCATTCCCCAGTTGGGTGCAGTGGTCGGAACTGGGTTGATCCGAAACCAGGATCCAGGAGCTTCTTCCAGGTCTCCCATGTGGGTACAGAGACCCAAGGACTTGGACCATCCTCCACTGCTTTCCCAGGCCATAGCAGAGAGCTGGATTTTTTTTTTTTTTTTTTTTTTTTTTTTTTTGCCACAGAGTCTTGGCTTTCCATGCCTGAAATGCTCTCACAGGCCTTTCAGCAGACCAGGAAGCCTCAAGGGTTGATTCTGAGGTCAGAGTGTTACTTACTGCGGAAGTCATTCTAGGAGTCTGCTGTGAGGACTGCTTCTCTCCTTTTTAATTCTATTATTATTACCAGGCACTTGATGTTATTTATATGATCACTTTTACACCTAGACCTATCTATGTGTTGACTTTAACATCTAATACTATCATTTTAACAGTTAAGATGGCATTTATACCACCAATTTTAATGGGTTTGGAGTCCTATGACAAGTTTTTAGGCTGTACCCTTAGAACTAAGAATCAACTGCAAATCTTGTTCTCAAACTACGCTCTATATGTTGTATGTATGTGGGTGCAAACTGTTGAAATCTGTGCTTAGCATGGAATTGGTCCTCTGTATATAAAATCAAACTAAAAATAAACCATAATGAAGAAGGAGATGGGAGAGGGAGAGGGAGATGGGATGGAATCGGGGTGGGAGAGTTTATTGGGGGAAGAACCACTATATTCTTAAAGTTGTATCTATGAAAAAATGCATTCATTAAATAAAAACTTAAAGAAATTAAATGTATTAACCAAAGTATATTTCAAAGTTAAATACAAACTTGAGTTAAGGTCAATTTTAACTTGAGTTAAAATTGTTAAATGGAAATAAGTCATCTCCCTTTTTCAAATGTAACACTGCTATGCATTTAAATTTAAAAATTAGCTTTAATATCTACTGTCTACTTAAACCATGTGGAATATAAAAATTGTGAATATGCTTGTGGGGGCTGGCATCATGGGACAGCAGGCTAAGCCACTGCCTGCGATGCTGCTATCCAATGTGGGTACCTGTTTAAATCCCAGCTGCTCTACTTCCGATCCAGCTCCCTGCTAACGGCCTGGGAAAGCAACGGAGGATGACCCAAGTGATTGGGCCCCTGCCACCCATGTAAGCTCCTGGCTCCTGGTTTAGCCCAGCCTAGCCCTGGCCATTGTAGCCATTTGGGGAGCAAACCATTGGGTGGAAGGTCTTTCTCTCCCTCTCTGTAACTCTGCCTTTCAAATTAAAAAAAAAAAAAAAAAAAAAAAAAAACACAAACTATTGCAGTGAATATGGAAGGCAGGAAGGAAACTGGCCTAATTAGAGTCATAGTGCATACTAGGAAACAATGAAAATAAAGATATGGAGGGACAGGCATTTAACAAATAAACATTTGTTATGCTTAAGTACTAAAATGACTGTTACTGCAAAAATATCCAGAATAAACAAAGTGTTATTTTGCTGATGGTTATTGTATCTCTAATACAAAGGATAAACAAACTGCCTGAATACTATCCATGGTTTGCCTGTCAGAGTGGACTCTGAGGCCAGTGCTGTGGCCCAGTGGGTTAAAACCCTGGCCTGCGGCACTGGCATCCCATATGGGCACTGGTTTAAGTCCTGGTTGCTCCACTTCCAATCCAGCTCCCTGCTAATGTGCCTGAGATAGCAGCAGAGATCAACCCAAATCCTTGGGCCCCAGCACCCACGTGGAAGACCTAGAAGAAGCTCCTGGTTTTGTGGGCATTTAGAAAGTGAACCAGCGGATGGAAGATTTTTTCTCTCTCTGTATCTACACCTCTATGTAACTTTGTCTTTCAAATAAATAAAATAAATCTTTAAATAAGAAAGAGTGGACAGGACTCAGATCCCAGGGTCTTGATGAGCTGTGCCATCTACTTGAGTAAACAAAGTAACAAATAATATGTCTTTTTTTTTTTTTTTTCAAGATATTTTTGTTATTTTCTTGTAAATTTAAATGTAGTTCACTTTTTAGAGATTGAAAAGGGGGGCTGACAATTTAAGGAACTTACTTAATGTGGCCAGGAGGCATTCCTACCCACGTCATTACCCCTTTGCTACAACTGAGGTATGTAAGCCTGAAAGGTCCAGGACACTGGAAGAAACAAATCCATGTGTTTTCTGCTGTGGTCTGGCAGCCCCAAGCCTGATCCCTGTGCTTTCTGCCCCTCAGTTCTCTCCTGCGCTATGGTGGCAACCTGTCCCTCCAGAGTGCCATGAGTGTGCGATTCAACAGCAATGGGACCCAGCTCCTGGCCCTGAGGCGTCGGCTGCCCCCTGTGCTCTATGACATCCACTCCCGCCTGCCCGTGTTCCAGTTTGACAATCAGGGTTACTTTAACTCGTGCACCATGAAGAGCTGCTGCTTTGCAGGAGACCGTGACCAGGTGAGTGCTCTGCCTGCTGTATCCTGCATCCTTCACGTGCTCTCCTCTCTGACTGTTTCCATACTGGCCTGCCTTCTCAGTGGGTATCTGGGGACCTTTTGGCTTAAAAGTGAGTTTGTTCTTCGAAGCTGACACCGGGTGAATGTGAGGCACACGTGATAACCAGAGGCTGGCCAGTGTGGTTTTAAGGAACCTGACTCTGCCACGTTTATGAACAGATTTTGATTCCGAGAGCGTGTCATTTCAAAAGAGAGGAGGAAGTCCATGGAAAATTAGCATGCCAGCAAGACATTTTTGGGTGTGTCAGTAAAACCCAAAGTTGAATAAATGCCCTAGGTACCATCCAGGAGACATGCATCTTAATCCTAAGGGGCATCTTGGAATGGCAACTTTTTCTTGACTGAAATGGGTTGAGCAGTTATATTGAGAGAGAACCAGATGCTAACTCTGGCCAGCATCACAACTGGGATTGGAGAGCCCGGAGGTAAGTTTGCAGCCTTTTCTCTGATGTACACTCAGAACTGCCCATTTTAAAACATACTTGGCATTCTTGCACCTATCTTCTTAGCGAAGGAATTTCTGAAGTGGATGTTGGTGACCGGTCTGAGTAATTGAGCTGACTAAAGGCAAATATAAAGATTGACCAAATCAACAAATAGAATTTTTTTCTTCTTGAGCATAACAAGTCTTAATTAAAAAAAAAAAAATGTTATCAGGGCTGGTGCTGTGGCTTAGCCCATAAAGCTCCTGCCTCTGACCTGACATCCCATGTGGGTGCCGGTTCAAGCCCCAGCTGTTCCACAAATGATCCAGCTACCTGCTAATGGCCTGGGAAAAGCAGTGGGAGATGGCCCAAATATTTGGGGCCCTGCTACCCACATGGGAGACCTGGAAGAAGTTCCTGGCTTCAGCCTGGCCCAGTGCTGGCTGTTGTGACCATCTGGGGAGTGAACCACCAGATAGAAGGTCTCTCCCTCTTTCTCTGTAACTGTTTCAAAATATATAAGTAAAATCATCTTTTCTAAAAAAAGTTATTTCAAAGGCAGAGAGCGAGCGAGAGAGCACACTCCCATCTGCTGTCTCACTTCCCAATGGCCAGGATGGGGCCAGACTAAAGCTGGGAGCTGGGACCTTAACCCAAGTCTACCCCATGGATGGCAGAGACCCAGCTACTTGAACCATCTCCTTTGCCTCCCAGGGTCTGTGTTAGCAGGAAGCTGGAGTCAGGAGTAGAGCTGGGCGTCAGACCTCCCCTCTCTGATGAGAGACTTAGGCATTCTAACTGGTGTCGGGACCACTAGCTCCCTGTGCACTCCCAGCACAACAGACCTTTACATCTACATCGGAAAAGAGAAAACCTTAGTCTCTTACTAATGCTTAAGTTTTCTTATATCTTTGGACCTATCAAATGTGTCAAGTTGTGACATATAATTTTTACAGGCTGTACTCCACCTCTTTAGAGTTATTTTGGGGCCTAATACATAAAAGGAACAATTCTTTGGGAATCTGCCAACACCATATTTTTGAAGGAAGCTAGGATTTCTTTCTTTCTTTCTGTCTGTCTGTCTTTCTTTCTGTCTTTCTTTCTTTCTGTCTTTCTTTCTGTCTTTCTTTCTTTCTGCCTGTAGACTGAGGTTGCTAGAGGCTCCCTAAATGTTGTAGTTTAAGCATTGGCATATGTAGTAGGAACAGGATAAATACTAGTTAGAACTTAGCTGCATATACAAAGGTAAGAATATCCCTTTAAGTTTTCCAAGCTAGGAATTTCCCCTTTTATAAATAGAGACTGTATCTAAATTCAGAACTTATACTGAAGTTAAAATCCTAGGGCTTACTGAGCTGAGATTCACACTGCCGACCACTAGGTGGCCTCAGTTACATATTCATGAGCCATGTCTAAGAGACCACATAGTACCTGAGTGACTTTTTAAAAACATTTTTATTTATTTGTTTTCAATTTATTCGAAAGAGAGACACACAGAGAGACGGACACAGAGAGATCTTCCATCTGCTTGTTCACTTCCCAAATGCCTGCAATAGCCAGGGCTGGTCTAGGCCAAAGCCAGGAGCCTGGTGCTTTTTCTTGGTCTCCCACACGGGTGTCAGTGATACAAGTACTTGAGCCATCAGCTGCTGCCTCCCAGGGTGCACATTAGCAGGAAACTGGAATGGAAGCAGAGCAGCCAGGACTCAAATCTGACATTCCCAAATGAGGTGTGGGTACTCCAAGCAGCATGTTAACCACTGCACCAAGCGCCTTTCCAATGACTTGGTTTTAATTTTCATGTATGCTGCTTCAGGCCCTTTGTTTCTTGAGTGGGAAGAAGTAGTTTCTGGAGAATATCAGATTTACAAGAGAGCAGATAACTGCCTGTTACATGGAATGATTGGTTTAGCTTCATTTGGCTGTGGAAATGGGAACCAAGGCCCTCCTCACCACCCCTCTTTCTTATTTTTTCCTTTCCTCTTTCTATTGATTTGCTACCCTCTTTCAACCTCTTATGCATGTGATTCATAGTTCATGAGTAATAAGGAACATACAGTAAATGTAGTGGTCTTTTTGGCTTTATTGCCAGAAACACAGGGGTTGAGGGACAAGTGAAAGAAGTCAGGGAAATGGGTGTTCCTTCAGGTTGTGGATGGGAGCCTGAGCTTCATTGCACAGAGTGCCTGGAAGACGCCAAACAAAGGTCTCTAGCCAAAATGCCTGCACCTAGACCACGTTCCTTAGCCTTAGCACCACTCACATTTTGGCTGGATGACCCCGTGTCGTGTGGGACTTTCCTGTGCATTGTTGGTTGGTCAGCAGCTTCCCTGGCGCCACTAGATGCCAGGAATATCCTCAGTTGTCCTGTGGACAACCAAAAAAGTCTCCAGAAATGGCCGAATGTCCCCTGAGGGGAAACGTGTCCCAGGTAGAAGGTGTCTGATCTCAGTTGTCGTTACCCATTTTGCCCAGAAGCACCGGGGCAAGTATTGCCACAGGCAGGACCACACAAGGTGTTTTGTATTGGTCCTGTGTATGAACATTGAAGATGAAGTGATTTTTGTCTTTAATGTTATACATAATGATAAAAATATTGAGTGGCTTGATTTTCTCTATTCATATTTGACCAACTTATTATTTGTGGTTTTTGTCCTATGGGAGGAGTTTATGGGCATTATATTCTCTCTGACATACCACACTGCATTTTTCTTGGAATAAGTGGTTTTGGATGAAGGAGGATCAGTTATTAAGTCTTTTTTTTTGGGGGGGGGGGGACAGGCAGCGTGTACAGTGAGAGAGAGACAGAGAGAAAGGTCTTCTTTTTGCCGTTGGTTCACCCTCCAATGGCCGCCGCGGCCAGCGCGCTGTGGCCGGCGTATCGTGCTGATCCGAAGCCAGGAGCCAGGTGCTTCTCCTGGTCTCCCATGTGGGTGCAGGGCCCAAGCACTTGGGCCATCCTCCACTGCACTCCTGGGCTATAGCAGAGGGCTGGCCTGGAAGAGGGGCAACCAGGACAGAGTCCGGCGCCCCAACCGGGACTAGAACCCTGTGTGCTAGTGCCGCAAGGCGGAGGATTAGCCTATTGAGCCGCGGCGCCGGCCAGTTATTAAGTCTTAAAAGTCTGTTCTTAGTCCCCAGATGGATTATCATAGGCATATAATGTAGGGAATAGGAATTCAGAGATTTCTGTATATTTGTTTGTATGTTTTTCATTCCTTGGGGACTAAGAAATGTAGCTAAACTCATCATTGTCTTGTATCCAAATGCTGGCATGCAGTGAGAACACAATATTTATTGAAGTGAATCTTGAATACTTCAGTCAATGTATGGTATTAAGCTCCCTGGGCTTAAGGCATCTCTAACTGTAAATTAGGGTAGATACATATCATTTTTCCTACAGAAATTCCAGGGGGCTTTAGTGAGATGAATTAAATAATGGATTTACAGTGAAAGTAATCTAGTGGGCTTATGGCTTTTAAGTGTTAATACAAGAGGCCAGCCCTGTACATGTCCCAGCCCTGGAACATGTCTCTTAAAGGTGATTTACAGGCTGTGACTGCACACACAGGGCTAGAGCAGCAGCTACCACAGTCACAGTATGATCTGCAGAACTGGCATGTTGTATTCTCCGGTCTAGACAAGATCTTTTTGCCTGTTTCAAATTCCAGAGCCTACCCTTTCCTTATATTGATCATTATGTTTGACCTTGTTCCTGGGTGCCCTGAGAACTCCCCCAGCCTGAGACTGTGCTCTGGAACTCTTCATTTAGTCATAGCTTGGGTAACCATCCCAGAGAGGAATCTGAGAATTTCCATAATAGGAATGAACAAGGACAAGAAAAGCAGTCAGGGATCCTATCTATGCGAGACAAGTCTTCTGGCTTTTAATTACGATGAGATTAGTCAGTCCACACAAATGGACCTCGATACTGTGCCAGAGAGCCTGTACTTTTTTAAGATTATTCTAGGCTCAATAGGTAATTCATTAGCCTCAAAATGAAATTAACATTTCAAGGAATTGGATTCAGGGAATGAAGTGTGAAATATGCTAAGCCCAATTTGTGTCTTCCCCATGCTCATTGCCACCTTTGTAGATGAGTTCTAATTACAAGAGTATTAAAGATCATTTTGTACAAAGCTGACAAAAACCAGACAAAACTGAAACTAAGAAAGGCTAGTTTAGGCAAGTCACAAAATATACAACCTGCGCCAGAATGGAACCCAAATTTCTAGGCTCTCAGTATAAATATTTCATTTCACTCTATAAATGTTCATAACTTGATGCTAATAGGAACAAGACAGGCAGTGACAGTCAATGAATTGGGCTGAGAGTAACAATAGGAAGTGATGGGAACTGTGGTTAATTGGAAAAACCGATGTCCCATCTAAAAGGGCGGCTTCTGTTGAGTTCCAGCCCATTGTTGCCATGTGGGCCTTAGGTGGCCGGGGCCTTTGGTTTTTTTCAAGGCAACGTAGATTTTTTATGTGATGTCTCATGATTTTTAGTTATGCAACAAACCATACTTCACTGTATGAATGAAATAAATCTGCGCACCATACCTATTCTCAACAGCCACTAGTTTGAAACCTCTTTGTTTCTTTCAGCAGGATATTTTTTCTCCTGTTTGGTTCCATGGTCTGTGGGCCACTAAGTTGTGGATGAGTGGAGACAGATCCCTTCCTCCTGGCCCCTGCTGAGCTCCTTCTAACCTTGTGCCCATCCCCTCGATGCAGATGCTTTGCTGAGCACCTGCTGCGCCCCGGATGCTGTGGGAGACACTTTCTCATGATCTTGCCAGACAGTCCCCTCTCTGAGACTTTTATTCATTTTGTATGTACCATATGGCTTGTTTATTTCTAGTGTAATATTTTAATTGTTTGATTTTAATAACTCCTTCCATGAGATCAGATGATAGAATGACATCACTTTGGCTGGGTACCAATGGAAACAATTAGCTCCACTAAAGACTTCCGTGTTTTTTTTTTTTTTTAAGCCGGCCCACCTTCTGTTCTTACCTTATACTGAGGAATGTTACAGTAGAACCACATTCCTCTGGAGGCTGCCGGAAGCCCAGGCTCTCCCCCTTGCTTCTGCATTGTACTTGGAGTTTGGCTTTGTTCTCTCCTTGAAGCCTGCCTGCCTACATCGTGCCTTCTTACTTCTACACACTCCTCTGTGCCTTCAGTGAGCCAGGCTCTTAGCAGGGTTAAAAAAGAATGCCAGTGTTTCACCTGCTAGCTCTTCTGGGACACACTTGGAGGACAGCACTGGCTCTTGTCCCCACTCTTTTACAATTCCTTAAATGGCTCTTGTCCTAGGTTGTGAGTCCAGCGGAGTGTGTCAGCCTTCTGGGAAAAAAGTCTTTCAAGCTAACAGGCATGTGTGCCTGGAAATGGATAGCCTGGTCATTTGCAGATCTTCTCTGTGCCTGGCCTGCATAGCTCCTACATCTTCCTGAAAGAGAGATGGGGTGGGCAGAAAGTGTAATCAAGTTTCCCTAAGAAGCCTGAGCACTGGTGGTCCTGAGCAATGCAGTCTTACACAGGTTCTTCTTTTGAACTTGATAAATGGCAAGAACCGCCCCCTCCCCAAATTGTGATAATAAAAGCATCCTATCCCATTCCCTGGAGAAAAGAGCTGACTTGTACCTTGTGAATCCAATAAAATGGCTTGAATGCATGGCCTGGCCCCAGACATTACATCAGCACTCAGCCTCTCTGTGTTGATGTTATGTGGGTATAGCAGAGGTACAGGAATGCACCAGTAAGTGCTCTCCAGACGCGAACAACACCCAGTAAAGGTGTAGCTTTGCTCATCAAAGAACTCCGTGCCACCCTGATTAAGACCACCGGGGGTCTAGCACTCCATGTGTTCTTCCTGGTCTGAAATACAGATAGATACACCCACGCACACACATACTTTTTTTAAAGGAATAGATTTCTTTATTATTTTTTATTTTCATTTTATTTGAAAGAAAAACAGAAAAGAACAGAAAGAGAGAGAGAAAGAGAGCTCTATCCACTAATTCACTCCCTCCAAATACCTGCAACAGCCAGGGCCCAGCCAGGCTGACGTCGGGAGCACAGTATTCAGTTTGGGTCTCCCGCAGGTAAGGGAGCCATCACCTGCTGCCTCCCAGGATGCGTATTAGTAGGAAGCTGGATAAGAAACAAAGTAGCCAGGACTCGAACAGGTACTCTCATATGGGAATGGGGCAACTTGAAACCACTGTGCCACACACACCAACTCCAGATACACTTTTTTTTTTATGGTGAAAAAACATATCTAGAATTAGCCAGACTCAGTTTAGGTGATGCCAGTTTTGTTGGCAACATCCAAAGCATCATAGTCAGGAGCCCGTCAAACATGCCTCCTTCTCTTGGTCAGGTCTGACCAGAGTATTGACCTTGCTGGGACATCGCCCTTGGCCACGTCAGTGTGTAGAGTTCCTTCACAGGCTGTTTGATCTGGTGCTCGCTGGCCTTGACATCCACTTGGAACTCAAGTGTGATGTTGTCTTCTGTGTTCTTCACAGCAGACAGTGGTCAGGGGGAGCTTGTTGATGGCACAGTGGTCAAGCTTGTTTTGCCTGGGGGCACTGTTCCCAGGAGGCCTAGTGTCTGGGCCGACAGAAAGTAGATGTGCGGATCCTTGTTTCAATTGTGGCTGTGGACACCTTTCAGCATGAGGCCTTTGCGTTCTCTTTGGCTTTAGGAAGGGCAGGAGCTTTCTGCTTTGCCTTTGGTGCCATCTTGGTGAAAATTCCAGGTACACTTTTTTTTTTTTTTTTTTGACAGGCAGAGTGGACAGTGAGAGAGAGAGACAGAGAGAAAGGTCTTCCTTTGCCGTTGGTTCACCCTCCAATGGCCGCCGCGGCCGGCGCACCGCGCTGATCCGATGGCAGGAGCCAGGAGCCAGGTGCTTTTCCTGGTCTCCCATGGGGTGCAGGGCCCAAGCACCTGGGCCATCCTCCACTGCACTCCCTGGCCACAGCAGAGGGCTGGCCTGGAAGAGGGGCAACCGGTACAGAATCCGGCGCCCCGACCGGGACTAGAACCCGGTGTGCCGGCGCCGCTAGGCAGAGGATTAGCCTAGTGAGCCGCGGCGCCGGCCAGGTACACTTTTAATGGGAGGAATATTCAGCTCTCTTGGATTCTTGGATTCCATACTTTGTTGTTACTGGTTTTTGTTGTTGTTGTTGTGGTTATTGTTTTTTTTTGGTTGGGCAGAGGGAGTTGTCTCCTTGCCTTTCTTTTATATCTTAAAACTTTGGTCCTTTAAAAACTTTTTTTTTTTAATTCTCTGATGTATTTTCTTTTCTTTTCTTTTTTTTTTTTTATTTGACAGAGACAGAGGGACAGAGAGAAAGGTCTTCCTTCTGTTGGTTCACCCCCCAAATGGCTGCCACGGCCCGAGCTACACTGATCCAAGCCAGGAGCCAGGTGCTTCTCCTGGTCTCCCATGCGGGTGCAGGCACCCAAGCACTTGGGCCATCCTCCACTGCCTTCCTGGGCCACAGCAGAGAGCTGGACTGGAAGAGGAGTAACCGGGACTAGAACCCGGTGGCCATATGGGATGCTGGCACCGCAGGCAGAGGATTAACCAAGTGAACCACAGCGCCAGCCCCTCTCTGATGTATTTTCTTTTCTTTTCTTTTCTTTTTTTTTTTTTTTTAAGATATATTTATTTATTTGAAAGTCAGAGTTATAAAGAGAAGCCAAGAGATTCCTCTGGGTCTGCCACACGGGTGCAGGGGCCAAGGGTTTGGGCCATCATCTACTGCTTTCCCAGGCTGTAGCAGAGAGCTGGATTGGAAGTGGAGCAGCTGGGTCTCAAATCAGCACCCATATGGGATGCCAGCACTGCAGGCAGTGGCTTTATCCGCTATGCCACAGCGCCAGCCCTGGTCCTTTAACTTCAGAAGCATTTTGCTATCCACTGTCATACCTGAATGCTCCCAGTGACTTTGGTTGTATGTAGTTGAGCAGATTTCATCACCGTGTGAAACTGAAGCCCACAGTAGTTTGAAATTACAGATTGAGTTGTTAGCTGAACCAAGACAGGACTTAGTCTCTTTCTTCCAATGGCACCCTCTTCCTCATAGTCACACTGCCACCTGTGGTACAGGAACTGAGTCATGATGCTATGGTCTTCCACAGACTGATGAGGAAGAGCTAAATGTAGATGTGTGGTGGAGGAATTCCTTGTATGCAAAATTTTAGGAGATTTTTATTTTATAAAGAGAAGGTAGACTAAAAATACCTCATTAAATCAGCCATTTTAAACTCTTTGTGAATCCTAGACCTCCGAAAATCTAAAAGCTATGCATACTCATCTCAGAAAAATGCATTTGGGACTGGCATTGTGACACAGTGGATTTAAACAACCATTTGCAAAGCCAGCATCCCACATCAGATGCAGTGAATCTCCGCTGCTCCACTTCTGATCCAGCTCCTTTCTGATACCTAGGAAGCAGCAAAAGATGGCCCAAGTACTTGGACCCCTGCTATCCACATGGGGGAGCTGAATGAAGTTCCAGGCTACTGGCTTCCACCTGGATAGTCCTGGCCATTTTGGCCTTTGGGGAGTGAACCAACAGGTGGAAGATCTCTCTGTCTGTCATCCTTTCAAATATATAAATAAATCTTTAAAAAATGCACATAGCCACATAATTTTGTATAAAATGATAAGGGATTTATGGGACTCCTGAAACCTAGAAATTCAGGTATTACCAATCCAGGGTTAAGATCATCTTTGAGTCCATTTACTGATGCTGTTTAGAACTTAGAAAAATTAACAGGTTTTGCAGTGTCTGCGAGTAGGACTTCTATATTTGGTCTGGTTGATAATTGTGGAGCTGTAAAAGAACACTAGACAACCTAGATTTCTTCTTAGGAACAAGTGGGATTGATGTGATCTGTTGACATGATATGACAGTTATCCTTGAATGCATAGTTCCTGCCTGGGAATCTGGGCCCCATTAGGGAATCCCAGGTAGATAGCAATGAAAAGGACCAGAATATAACCTTTCCTACCTTACCTGCCCTATTGGCCTCCTTAGACATTTAACTTTCAGTAACTCTGGCTTTTTTTTTTTTTTTTTTTTTTTTTTTAAGATTTATTTATTTAAAAAGCAGAGAGAAAGATCAGATGCTGGCACAGCAAGTGGAGGCTTACACATATTGCTCCTCAGTGCCGGCCCCAACTGTTCCCCTGTGCGGGTGTCTTCCAATTTTAGAGAAAAAGGAAGCTCGTGTTCACCCCTCAGACTGTTTGGAGCTTTGCTTGACTGAAAGCTTACAAACATACTCACCTGTGGACTGCAGGGAGCAATGCCTTCTGCCCTCTTCCCAATTCTCACATACAATGAGCAAGGCTCAGAAAGGGGAGATTGAATGATGGACGCCTTTTGGTTGGTGGCCACCTATTTTGCATAGGCTTCCAAAAGGTTTTGCCAAATAAAGATTCATCTTTAAGTAATACAGGTACTTTGTTACAGGCAGCTGCTGGACAAAATTTCTTTGCTACTGGTTATTTGACTTATTAGCTGCTTTTATGAATATTTTTATTAATAGAATTTTCCTACTTAAACACTAAAGATTGGTTATTAAAGGATTCTCAGATCCTAATGGAGCTGAAATGGTAAATGGGCAAAAGAAACAAGAATATTGTGACCTCACATGCACAAATAGGAATAATTTAATCTAGGGCCATGCATATTTGTATGCTTGTATTGGAAGCCAATGGAATTCTATTTCTCCTACCATAAATAAGTCCTTTTGCAAAGAACATGTGCTGTAACTGCTTTGAATGGTATTCGTGGCAGGCAGAGTGTAAATGAGATGATCAAAAGTGTATTATATGCCGATTAGCAAGCGTCTTTCTGGAGAGCAGACCACAAGGTGGTTCAGTCGTGTTGTCTTCCCTTCTGACATGAGATGGGGAGCGGAGAATGAGAGCGGTGTTTGACTTGAGTGTTAAAATGGCAGTCTCTCTGCTGTTGCTGATGGCTAGAGAGCCTTCTGGTTTCTCTGTCCTAGTCAATACAGTTAATTAGACAGGCATCGCCATTTACTGGAGAATAAAATTAATCAATTACCATGGAAGCAGCCTTTGGAAAGAGCTGTGTAAGTTGATCAGTACTCAGTGAATAGCCACT
Source organism: Oryctolagus cuniculus (assembly GCF_964237555.1). Lineage (NCBI taxonomy): Eukaryota > Metazoa > Chordata > Mammalia > Lagomorpha > Leporidae > Oryctolagus > Oryctolagus cuniculus. Next base: position 14,972,683 of record NC_091451.1, on the reverse strand, counting down.
GATTGATGTGTTTCCTTCTCCATCAGCAGATGTTGGGGAATCAAATGCTGTGCGGGACCTGCACACACACACTCTGTTGAGAAAGCCGTGAGAGGTTTTTCTGTTAGCAAAGGGCCCAGGCAGATGCTGGGTTATTCTTGGATTATTTCATGTGGATGGCTTGTCTTTCTGCTTTCCAGAACTTTTTCTTCTTTTTAACTTGGCTTTTTGGGGATGGGACATTTTTTGTTTATATTTATATTTGAAACCCTATTAGATCTTAGAAGATAAATGGCTGCGAGTTATCTGATTCCAAATCAGTCCTTTCTTTAATTTGTTTAACCATTAAGATTTAAGTAAAGGTATTAAATGATTTTTTCCATGAAAGTTTCTATTTTTTTCCATGAAGTTTCTATTTCCATGAAAGTTTTGCTGCGGCCAGCCATGTTTAGATCCTTTTTTTGAAACTTCAAGTCACTAAAAATTTCTTAAGACTTGGGTGACTCTACAAGGGAGGACTATTTAAAGGCATGGCCATCTCTGGGTATTCGGCTAGCAAAACATCTTATAAATAGAAAAAGATTTTTTTAGAGAATATGTGTAATTTAAGAGATGGAAAAGAGGGCAGAATTTCTTGGCGGGGTTGCTGGGCATTGTAGTAGTACCAGAGAATATGGAGTATAATGTAAGTGGCTTGTTTTCTGTAAAGGTTAATGAAGGGACACAGGAAATGTTGGCAAATGAGACCATGGCAGAGCACTATTGTGCTCTTTTCTTCAGTGTTAGAGGTGGCAGTCACGGTGGGATTCCTTCTGTGTTGAGAAAGAGCAGTTGCTGATCTGTCCTCATCCTCGAGCAAGTTAATGCCTCCATACTTTGAGCAGGTTAGATACAGTCCTGCCATGCACTGTGTCTGGGCTGCGTTCAGGTCATATACGGGTTGCCCTTTTACCCCAGTATGAATAAACAGAGGCATGGGTCTGACTGTGGCCAGCTGTTAACCCTTGTGGACAGTTGAGAAGAATTATGGAACAACTCATGCTCATTTTTGCAATGCTATCATCTCTCTTAAAAAACAAACAAATTAAGTTCCACTCTCTGATCTGCAGTAGTCTATGTGTCTTATTCTACTTCCCCTTCAACTCAGCATTTTGGGAAATGGGGCCTTGTTGCTTAGATAACAGAGTACTTAAAACATTCTTTTCCCTCCTTTGGAGTCCTGAGTCCTTCCCGACTCTCCTTAGAAGGATACAAGGTAAAGACTCACATGAAGTGAGTTTTTAGTTTGTGGTTTACTCTGCTGACTATTTAGAACGAGGCAAAATAAAAACTTATAAAAGGCAATGAATTCTTCATATTCATGTCCTTTCTTGGCCACAAAATAACCTCTACCTTATCTTGTTTCTGCCTTTCTAAAACTGAGGAGTAAGCTTAAGTTTTTTTCAAAGTGGTGCTTTTTTTTTTTCTTATTTATTTACTTATTTGAGAGAAAGAGAACACACACTTCCATCCACTAGTTTACTCCCCAAATGCCCACAGTGGCTCGGGCTGGGCATTTGTCTCCCACAGTAGTGGCAGGGACCCAAGTACTTGAGCCATCACCTGCTGCCTCCCAGGGTGCACATTCACAGGAAGCTGGACTCAGAACAGAGCTGGAACTAAAACCCAGGCACGCTAATAAGGGACCCAGGTGCCCAACCTTGTCTTCATAGCTAGGCCAAATGCCCAACCACCAGTGGAGTTTTAAATGTGAATGCTGGTCCTGAAGTCCTACCTCACAAAAGGAAATGAGACATGTTAAGCAGAGGTATTTGTGGTAACCATTTTTTCTGTTGTTTCTGTAGCTTGCCTATTCATAGCCAGAGGCCCCCAGTCAGCTCCATTCCCAAAACACCAGAATCGCTGGGCAGGAATGCACAGATGCTATTTGAAACTAGATATATCGAGGTAGAAAGGAAAAGAGAGAGAGAGAGAGAAACCTACGCTTCTAGTTTCACTACTTGAGTTAAAGTTCAATTTTATGGTAAATTCAAATAATTGTGTTTCATAAATTATTATACATTTTGGGTCTATTTGGTTTTATTGGCATTGGCCTTTTGGTCTCTGGTGTTTTTTGTTGATTTTTCCTTGGATCCTGCAGCAAATATTTGTGATTGGCCCACCAAGACTTGCAGTGTCCTGCTGGTCCTCTTGATAACTCACCATCCTGCCCAAGTCCAGGAGGCAGTGACTCTGGCAATACAGCTTTATTTATTTATAAGATTTATTTATTTTTTATTTTATTTTATTTGAAAGGGTGACAGAGATCTCCCATACAGAGGCCCACTCTCCAATGGCTGCAACAGCTGGAACTGGGCTAGGCTGAAGCTGGGAGCTTAGAACTCCATCAGAGCCTTCTGTACCCGGTGGCAGAGGCCCAAGTACATGGGCCATCTTTTGCTGCTTTCCCAGGTGTATTAGCAGGGAGTTGGCTGGGAAGTGGAGCAGCTGGGACCCAAACTAGTGCTCTGATAAATGATACAGGCATCACAGGCAGCAGCTTAACTCACTGTGCCAGAAAACCAGCCCCTGCAACAGAGGTTTAGAAGAATCTTTCCAACTGCTCTGATAATCTCAAGTGTATCCTTGGACCCAACCCACTTGAACTAGTCTCTGTTTCCACATAGCCTTAAAAGGGGGCAGCAGGTTAAGCCACCTCCTGCGGTGCTGGCATTCCATTTGGGTGATGGTCTGCAGTCCTGACTGCTACACTTCTGATCCAGCTCTCTGCTAATGGCCTGGGAAGGGCAGTGGAGGATGGCACAAGAGCTTGGACCCCTACCACCTATGTAGGAGATGCAGAGGAAGCCCCTGGCTCCTGGCAAAGGCCTGGCCCAGCCCTGGCCACTGGGGCCATTTGGGGAGTGAACCAGCAGATGGAAGACCTCTCTCTCTCTCTCCCTCTCCCTCTCCTCTCTCTATGTAACTCTGACTTTCAAATAAATAAATAAATCTTAAAAAGAGGAAGAAGACAAAGGAAGTTAATAGCTACCTTGTATTTTCAAATAGCACAGCACTCTGTTCTCCCTTCTGGAACACCTTTTTCCCGGACATCCGCATAACCTGCTCCTTCATTTCCTCCTGGACTTTGCTCAAAATGCCATTTCATCAGAGGGGCCTTCTCTGACCACCGTATCAAAAGCAGAAACCAACCATTGGCCCTCCCTCACCAGTACTCTGTGTATGCCCTAACCTACTGTTTCATTATTTTCTTTAGCACTTACCATCACTAGGTACATACACACACACACACACACACACACACACAAACTTTCTTTTTTAAACTTTTTGACCCTCAGGAACTTCAGAACATTGGAATAAGTAGAATTAAAGGATTATTTTGGTACAAAGAAAATTTTAAATCTATGCATATGTGACATTTTTTAAAAGTCATAGAAAGTATGCATTATTGAAAAAACTATGGATTTCAAAAAATTTTTTACACCAAAATAAACTTAACCTTCGATTCTATTTATCCACAAACTTTATTTTATTTTATTTTAAGATTCATTTACTTGAAAGGCAGAATGACAGAAAGATCTTTCATCTGCTGGTTTCACTCCCCAGATGGCCACAATAGCTGGGACTGGGCCAGGCTGAAACCAGGAACCAGGAGCTTCATCTGGGTCTCCCACGTGGGTAACAGGAACCCAAACATTTGGGCCATCTTCTGCTGCTTTCCCCATGCCACTGACAGGGAGCTGGACCCAGAAGTGGAGCAGCCGGAACTCAAGCTGGCGCCCATATGGGAAGCCAGCATCATAGCAGCGGCTCTACCTGCTGCACCATAACTCCGGTCCCATTTTTTTTAAAGTACCTCATATGCATCTAATTTCTTTTCCCACCATGTGGAATGTAAGCTTCGTGAGGACAAGGACAGTTTCTTGGTCAGCTCTGCATTCCCTTCCCTGGAACACTGCCCGCCTCTTAGCAGACATTCAGTAAATATTTGTTTAATGAATAAAGAATGAACTCCTTTTTATTTCAGTCTCAAAGTCAGCAGTGTCCCAGGCAGCCAGATTTTAATGTTGGACGAGGTCCAGCAGACAAGCATGAAATGAAATGCCATAAATGAATTCCTTAGAGGTGCTCTGTGGTTCCGGTGTGTGTGAATACTTAAAAACAGCTGGCTAGACGTCAGTGGGTCAGGACCCCTCTCCTTGGCAATCCCCCGGGGCTGCTCCCTTGTCAGGGCGTGGAAGAGCAGTTCTAAGAGAAAGAGAGCAGGAGTGGCCCTTAGGCCTGCCCTAGAGGAAGGCTTGCATTCTACGCATGTTCTGCATAGTTACCAGCTGTCCCATCCATTCCAGTGGGCTGGACTCCGGAGTTTTCTTCCTTCTAAGGCAGGCTCTGAGTCAGCATTCTGCGCGGAGTCTCCTTTTCCTTTTTCATGTCTTCGCCCCAGCGCACAGCTGAGCAAGTTGGGAAGCACTGATCCTTCACAATGAGTGAAACCTCTGAGAAGCTCGGCTGCGGGAGTGCTCTTTTTTAATATGTATTTTTGTTTGTTGAGCTTGTAGAGGTGGGAGGGGAGCAGGCATGTCTCGGGCATTCTCCATGAAGTCGATAGCCTCTTGTAAATGCAAAGCGTGATGAGCCATTGAGGAAGAAACAAATTGTAGATTGTACATTTGATCTGTCCCCCTCCCTCTTTGTCTTACTTTGCATTCAAGTAGTTGATTCAGAAATGCAGAAAACAATAGCAGAGGAGGAGAGAAGTGAGGGGGAGAGAGGAGAGTGATGGAGGAGCTGGCTTCGGCCTCAGGTGATAGAGTTTGATCCTGTAGGGTGGGGAAAGGATATGGAGGATACACATCTGAGTTACTGTTCTGGGGAGGAGGAAACATGGATACTGATGTAGCAATCCCTCCAGTCCTTGGTTGAGGGCTGCTCCTGTGGTGGGTTCACTCCCAGAGCAGCCTGCAGGCAAACATGTGGACACTGGCAGCTGGAGATCAGGCAAAGCATCCCCAAAGCAGTGAGGCCTGAGGAACACGGGCAGAACACCAAAGAGAAAGCTGCGCCGTGCTTCCTGTTTCTGCTGTGTTGTAGACTCCGTGAATGCCACTGTTTGGCTTTTGTGCCTTCCATCCCTTCACCTTTTAAACCACATCTTTCCTTAAGGTTGGCTCAGTGCTCAAATCTTGATGTGTCTGTGAATCACTAGCCGCCTTATTTCTCATGAAGACACCTAGCAATTTCGACTTCACAGACTGGTACCTGTGTTGTATTTTCTAATAGATGTATGCTTCTTGGGAAACCCAGGTTTTACCTTCCACATCTCTGTAAGCACCGAGTGCCTGACATGTAAGTTCTCCATCAGTGTGTAATGAATAAGCCTTTCCCCATAACCCTGTGGGTTATTTTGTGAAACAGGCTTGGGCTCCTGAATACGAGCTGCGTAACTTTAGCCAGAGTATCTTTCGTGGGCTCCAGGAAGTGACAGGGGGGCCTCTAAAGTCAGGACAAAGAGGGAGAATTTTTAAGAAACATTCCTGAAGTGTAAAGACGAACAGTGGTCTATGTTCACTTTGTTGTGCAGCCATTATTGCCAGCATCCATTTCCAGCACCTTCTCAACATTTCAGACTCAAATTCTGTATCACTACATAATAACTCCTTGTTGCTTCGCCTTGCAAGCCCTGACAACCAGGTTCTAGATTATTTCTGTGCTCTGACTACTCTAGGTACTGCTAGGTTGGTTTCTGTCGCTACTGTTAAGGAAAGTTTATATTTGAATTGTAACAGGAATGAGATGAATAAATGTCCTTGTCTTGAGCATTCTGTGTAGTCATTTTTCAGGTCACTTAGGCTGGCAGCATAGGGACGCTCAGGTCTGATTTGGCTCCCACCCGTTCCTTCATGGAGTAGTTGAATAATATTAAATAAGCCTCCTGGAAGAACCAGTCTAGTTCTCATTCTGCAGATGAGAAACTGAGCCTGCTGCTTTTTCCACTGTGCCCTGGGCAGTCACCTCGCCCTTAGGGAGAGCATTTGCTTTACTTCTATATCTGCCTGCCTTTGCCTCTTTCCTCCTGTTCCAAGTGATTTGAACTAAGCTGATTTTTGAAAGACTTGCAAAGTATTTAGTAAAATATAAGGGCACTCACAATCCTTAGAAAAATCGAACTAAAAGACAAGTTTAGGGGCTGGTGCTGTGGTGTATGGTTGAAGCTGCCATTCCATATGGAATCCCATATGGGCACAGATTCAAGTCCCGACTGCCCCCACTTCCAGTCCATCTCCCTGCTGCTGTGCCTAAGAAGGCAGCGGAGGATGGCCTAAATCCTTGGGCCTCTGCACATATGTTGGAGACCCAGATGAAGCTTCTGGCTCCTGGCTTTGGATTGGCCCATTTCTAACCATCACGGCCATTTAGGGAGTGAACCAAGAGAAGATTTCTCTCTGTCTCTCTATTCCCCCACCCCCACCCCGTAACTCTGCCTTTCAAATAAATAAATAGATTTTTTTAAAAGATAAGTTGATTTTGGTACAAAAATGTTTTGAAATCCATTTGTATTTTTTTTCATAATACACATTTTCCACGAACCTTTTGGATGTTAGGCATGAGATTGTAGGTATGCTGGACTTAACACTTTTTTAGAATTGTTCATAGTATCATTTTCAAGTTAAATTTTTTGGAAGTGTAGGCTTTTCTTTTTGTAGGAAAATAAGCAGATGGAACAAAAAGGGAGTAATCCTGACCTCAATTTAAAGTAAAACACTTTTGTTAATCTTCAGAAATCAATGAGCTCTTAGTGTGTTCACTTGTTGCTGTTAGATGGTGTTAGACAGTGCTTTTATGAGTCCAAATTAAGAGTAGATCTGGCTTCGTGTCCTCCCTTTAGAGATCAAGCAATTTGAAGTCGCCACATAAAGGAAGATTGCTTATGTCCTTGGCACTAGCTCGTGGCTGGGTTGGCAGTGGTTTCCTGCTCAAAGATGAGAGTTGGCAGCAGGAAGTTGAGGATGCTTAGCCTTGTGTGAAGGTGTCTGAGAAGCCCCTAGTTCTTACTTTCCACTCTAAATTAAAAAAAAAAAAATTACAACTGAGTGGCATTAAGGACATTCACAACCACCATCTATCTCTAGTACTTTTTCATCAAATTTGAACTCAATGAATAATAACTCCATCCTCCTTTCTCCCGAGCCTCCCACAGCCACTGTTCTACTTTCTGCCTCTATGAATTTCACTACTCTTACGTAGTGTAGGAGTACGTATACTCTTACGTATACTCTGTATAATGTCCTTAGGTTCTTCCATGTTGTAACAAACATATGGCAGGGTTTCTTTCCTTTAAAGACTGAATAATATTCCAGTGTATGTGTTATCACATTTTGTGTTGATGGACATTTGTATTTGTGGTCCTTACGAACAATACTGTAGTAAACGTGGGTGTATTGCTGAGTTTTAGAGTCTGTGCTTTCAGTTCTTGGATGTATACCCTAGGATCGGAATTGCTGGATCAGAGGGCGTCAGACGAGTTTTCCACGGGGACTACACAGGGCTGGTACATTCCTACCAGCAGTGCACAGAGCTCCGTTTTCTCCACATCCTCACCAATGCTTGTTTGTGTTCTTTGGCAGTAGCCATCCTGATACGTGTGAAGTGACATTTCATTGTGGTTTTAATTTACACTTCTCTAATTATTAGTGATATCGAATTGTTTTCCCTGTACTTTTTGACTATTTATATGTCTTCTTTTGGGAAACGTCTGTTCAAGTCTTTTGCTCATTTTTCAATTTGGTTATTTTTTTTTGAGTTTTATCCAACTCAACAAATTTTGGTTGTATTTTTAGCAGATATTTGCTCTGTGGTGTCCCTTATATGTATATGCCCATCTGTCTTGTTTATCTGTTTCTTTGTATGTCTCTCTGCATGGCTACATATGTAAGTCTGTATATGTTTGTGTTATATACAGTTATCATATATAATTGGATAATTATGTCCTCAGTATAAAAGTAATAATAAGAGTATATTTGTCCCAACAGTATATCCTCTCAGGCTCTGATGACTTCAACCTGTACATGTGGAGAATCCCTGCAGATCCAGAAGCAGGTGAGTGTCGCCACAGAGTGAACCCTTCTGTTGTGGCTCTATTGACTTTTGGTGTGTGCTGTGCCCTGAGATCACACATCTGTAACAACACAGGAAGATATTTCTCTCTCTCTTTTTTTTTAAGATGTATTTATCTATTTGAAAGTTAGAGTTATGCAGAGAGAGAGAGAGAGAGAGAGAGAGAGGTCTTCCATCCGCTGGCCCACTCCCCAACTGGCTGCAAAGGCCAGAACTGTGCTGATCAGTTTGTCAGAAAGTGACCAAAGGAAATTTTAAAATAAAAATTAGGGTCAAGTATTTGATTGTGAATACCCACACCCCATATCAGACTGACTCTGTTAAAATCCTGAGGCTCTGCTCATTTGCAGCTTCCTGCAAATGTGCACCCTGGGAGGCAACAGTTAATGGCTCAAGTACTTGGGTCCCTGCCACTCATGTAAGAGGCCCAGAATGAGTTCCCAGTTCCTAAATTGGGTCTGGTCTACCCCTGGCTGTTGCAGGCATTTGGGGAGTGAACCAATGGATAGGAGTTTCTCTCTCTCTCTCTCTCTGCCCGTCTTTTAAATAAAATAAATACATAAATAAAAATTTTAAAATTAGAAGCCAGATTTTAACTGTCTCTCAAAGATACCCTATTCTGATATAAACAGTGCTTAAATTTTTTTCCTCCTGAAACTTTTGGTAGGCCTCATGGATCTTTGTGTTTTTTTTATTTCCTCTCTCTTCCTGTTTCACACCTGAAATATTTCTGTCTTCTTTTATGTGCTTTTCTTTCATTATCCATCTCTATGTTCCTGCTCATTACTCTACAAACAGTTGTTAGGGCCTCCTCTTGTCCTCTGGCCTCCCTGGTGATGTTAACCTCCCTGGTGATGGCGTTCTTTGTTGATGGATAGGTATGTTCCCTGGAGCTTTGCCGAGCCCAGATGTCAAAAAAAATGAGAGGTGTTTCTGCATTTACTCTAGATATATTCTGAGAAGAGCCTGTACTTCCCATAAATTTGGATCTAAGCCATCTGAACTTCCAAACAGCATGGACCGTTCTTCATTCTTGATAACAGTGTCTTCACGGGCTCAGTGAGCATTACCTGCTGGGGAGAAAAATGGCTGTCCTTTATGTTTAGAGACGGCTCAGTGCAGCCAGCTGCTCCAGGTGATTCGTGACTTCAAACTGGAAAATGGCCATTAGGAAAATAATAGAGCACTGTGCCAAGTGTATTACACAAATCTGCCTATTGCTCAGAGTTTAGGGGAAGCTTTCAACTTTGCCTGTTGCTGAATTAACAGTATTGTTAAACATCTGCCTTTCAAAACCTGGTGAAGTCCATTTTCAGCTTAACTATCCAGTTGCTGTGGTCTGGTTGCCAACAAGTTGGGAAAAGGCTTTTCCTGTTCTAGTATTTGAAAGCGTAAGTGAAGCAGTTACCTCTGAAGCACAGCCTATGGGATGGCAGCGGTCTACGGAATGAAAGAGATGTTCTAGCTGGAGGTCATTCTGGATTAACTCTCCAGCCCCTGTGCGTCCTAGATTGATTAGCTGAGAAATGATCTTTGGCCTTAACTGTATCATTTACCTGATCTTGGAAAGCTTTTAATTAAGTCAGTGTGACTTTCAAAAAGAAAGTGATTAATCCCCTCCCATCCCCTCCCATCCCCTTTCCCCCTAGACGAAGACCATTCTCTCAAACCTTTTTCATGTGTGTATACAGAAAGAATGGAAAAGAGTTGGCAGTAATGTTTTAGGGTTTTCTTTTTTCCCTCTCCTTGCTAATTTTGGTACTGACTTAGAGTATGGACCACCTAGTTTACCAGGGCTACTTACTATAATAAAATACTACAGGGTGAGCAGCTTAAACAAGAGAAGTGCGCTTTCCCACGGCTCTGGAAGCTAGAAGTCCGATTAAATCTCCAGCAGCTTTCTTTCCTCCGGAGCCTCTCCTTGCCTTGCAGATGTCTGCCTCCTCGCTGTGTCCTCACTGTTCTCTGTAAGCGTGCATCCCCAGTATCCCTTCCTCTTCTTAACACTCATGGCCACTCCTGCATGCTCTCTGGAGATAGTGCCCGCAAGTCTGTGTAGTAGTTCCTCAGAGAAATGATGTCAGTTTCTTTGCTGTACTGACTTCCCTCTGAATTTGTTTGATCTCCTATTTAAGGATTAACTGAATAAATTCAGCCAAAGTAGTCTGACGAGGCCAGTGGAAAATCCTGGGCTTCTTGATTCCATCACATAAGCTGTTCTGGAGGCCACAGAACCCATGATCTGCTTATGCCCAGGCTTGGCTAGAAGCCCCATCGTTTCCACAGGGGCTGTGGTCTAACCTGGGTCCCTCGCCTTTACTTTACACTTGGGTTTCTTTGCACACAAGGAGAGTTGTGTTGGGTTCCTTAACTGGTAGTCGAGGAGTCTGTTTTCTCTGAATCACTCTTCAGCGTTACATCATCAGTCACAGCAAGTCTGTTTGATCAGCATCTTGCTCTGCATATAACTAAAGCAATTTATTTTCTTGAAATGTTTGTTTATTTTCATCTACTTGAAAGACAGGACTAGAGATAGAGAAAAAGAGATTGTCCATTCATTGGTTCATTCCCCCAATAGCCAGGGTTGGGCCAGCTGAAGTTAGGAGCCAGGAGCTACAACTATGTCTCCTATTTGGGTAGAAGGAACCTAAACACATAAGCCATCATCTGCTGCCTCCCGGGTTTATTAGCGGGAAGCTGGATCAGGAGAGGAGGAGCTGATGTTTGCACCAGCACTCCAGCACAGGACGCAGCGACCCTAGCTGCAGCTTCACTTGCTGCACTGCAGCGCCTGCCTGAGCCTCGCCTGTCTGGGGACAGCTTTCCCGCCTCTGTTCTGCCAGAACCACCCACTTTCTTTTTTCCCCCTTTGTTGATGAATCTTTCCATTTCCTTTCTATTCTTCCTTCTTGTTCTTTTTTCTCTACTTCTACTATTTTTTATAGTTAAATACTTCTCATAATTTTATGAAATTTCTTTTTTCCTCCTTTCCTATTCTATAATTAAATACTTCTTTTTTTCAAAGTTATACATGTATACAATTTTAAATCAATATAGATCTTGTTTTTTTTTTTTAAAGAAAAAACACATGATTGTATCATATCTCTCCCTATAATGTGCTAATAATATTACTGAATTCTCAACTTTGTATGTTTTGATTGACTTTCTACTATTAAAATCAGTCAATTTCCAAAAAGAGGCATCTTCAATCTCCTAGTTAGAGGGCATTTTGCCTGCACTTAAGCTGAGGCTCTAAGAATTAAATAAAGGAATCTGATGTACATATTTTTATTAAACCTCTCCACCAGCTGTTCTCATGTCCCCAGTCTGAGACTTCTTTTTTATTTATTTTTATATTTATTTATTTAAAAAGATTTCATTTTATTGTTTGACCCAATCTGAAACTTTTTTAAGTCAACTGCACTTGGCAACTCCCAGGCCTCTACTTGTGTCGGGAAAGGGCACTCAGGGGAGTGTGATGGTTCATTGTTCTTTCACCGTGTTTTGGATACACTGCTTTTAGCCCACTTTTCAACTGGCTTCAGGAATACTTAGCACCTCTCATTTTTATATGGGATATCTGTATTTTTAAATATTGGCAGTTAATTCACAGATAAAAAAAAAAAAAGACCAAAAAGGTTCTGCCATCCAAAGATGTATCCCTTGGGTTCCAGGTGTGAATGCTTGGATGCAGAAATCCTGTTAGGAGGCCTCTCATCCAGTCTCTTGCCTTGCTGGCTTACACAGGGCCCTTACATGCTCTCTCACTGTGCAGACTTTTTGAATACAAGACACTAAGGCAAGCTACACAGGGAAGCCGACTTGCTGTTCTATACCTTCATGTCATAGTCAAAACTTGACTTTCGATGACAAGCAGTCAGCACTTATTGAATGCCTGCTGTGTGCTTTTCCGTATGTGCCAAATGCTGAGAGAACCGGATGGAGATCCGTGCTGAGTGTGGGCCAAAGGCAAGGGCATGTTGCTCTCCATTGTCCTGCTTGGAAACTGCCAGTTTCTCTTAATGCTGTACAAACTCCGCACAGATGAAAGTTATTTACTGTGTGAAAGTATACTGACTTAATGAATTGGCTGCACAAGTCACAGACTTCCTAGTGAACTGAGATTGTTTTAAGATGTAAGACCTGTGTTTGCCAGAAAACTTGCTACGTGGCAAGATCAGGTCCACTTTTTTTAGTTGATGTCAAATAATAACTTGTTTCTGGAAATCACTTTAAAAATCAGAAGAAGGAATGAACTATGAATTTTGCTGTGTTAGAAAAAAACCCATCAGAATATTTTACACTGCTGAAGTAGGTAGGAAGGGTATCTGTTTTAATGTGCTGATGCTAAAGATAAAATAAGTAGACCAATAGTTACATTAGAAAGCCCAACTGGAATAGTGGAAGGAACGTCAGGCTTAGAATCATACCTGGGTTCAAGGCCAGTGCTGCCATCAGATGACTTGTAGGCAAATAGTGTAACACTAGTTGTCGAAGCCTAAGTTCTTCTGCAAAATACTTCCACCCTGCCTTATATCGTGTGATTATTTAATAGTCTCAGAAGCTTTCTGAAAGCTGTGTGCCTACAAACGTAAAACAGTGTTTTTGCTGTATATAAGGGTACTTCAAAAAAATGTGACAAATGGAGTTGAAAGATAAGTTTATCTTGGCAGAAAAATTTTAAGATCCATGAGTAGTTTTTTTTCATAATGCATATTTTCTGTGAACTTTTTGAAGACCCCATTGTGTATGTATTTAAAAAATAACTTTTTCTTTCAATTTATTTGAGACACTATGTGAGAGAGAAAGAGAGAGAGAACGTGTGCTGTCTCATCTGTTGGTTCACTCTCCAAGTGCCCTTGATGGCCAAGGGCTGTACCAGGCTGAAACTGGAAACTGGGAACTCAATCCAGATCTCCCATGTAGGTGATAGGAACCCAATAACTTGAGCCATCACCACTGCCTCCCAAGGAGTCCATTAGCAGGAAGCTGGAGTCTGGAGCCAGAGCCGAAATTTGAAGATACTCCAGTGTGGGATGCAGGAGTGACTGCTAGAGGCCAAACGCCTACCCCTCAAAAATATTTTTATGCCAAAACAAACTATAAATTCACCTTTTAATCCCTTTCCCATAAAGTTTTTTTATATCTTCTTGTACAGTAAGATCAGTATATATGGGGCTGGCACTGTGGCGTAGAGGGTAAAGCCACTGCCTGTATCGCCAGCATCCCATATGGGCACTAGTTCAAGTCCCGGTTGCTCCACTTCCAATTCAGCTCTCTGCTAATGCACCAGGAAAGCAGCAGAGGATAGTTAAGTACTTGGCCCCTGCTCCCTTTTGGGTGACTCAGAAGAAACTCCTTGTACCTAGCTCCTAGCTCTGGGCTCCTGGCTTCAGCCTGGCCAAGCCCTGGCTGTTGGTGGCCATTTGGGGAGTGAACCAGTGGATGGAAGATCGATCTCTCTGTCTCTGCGTCTGTCTCTCTCTGCCTCTGTCTCTCTCTGCCTCTGTCTCTCTCTCTGTAACCTTTTCAAATAAAAAAGTAAATCTTAAAAAAAAAAAAAAAAAGGAAGAAGTACTTAGAATAACTGGCTTCTTTGTACAAACACTGCTGCCTATGGATCTGAGTTTTACTGACAGTATCTGGCTTTTCTCATCTCTCAGGTTGTTTTGTGGCCCCCAGAAGGTAACCACTCTCTCCCTGTATTGTCAGTGTCCTTGATTGTACTTCTCTTTATGCATTGAAACTTGAAGACTGTCTGGTCACTAGACCATTTGTAAATCCTAAGTGATTGCTTGGGTACCTCTTTTAAATGTGCCAGAAAGAGGAATAGCTCCTTGCCCTCATAGTAGCAGTAAACTTTTTTTTTTTTTTTTTTTTTTAAGATTTCTGTTATTTATTTGAAAGGCAGAGTGACAGAGAGAGGGAGACACAGAGGGATGAAAGAGATCTTCCATCTGCTGGTTCACTCCCCAAATGGCTGTGATGGCTAGGGCTGGGCCAAGCTGAAGCCAGTAACCTGGAACTCCATCTGGGTCTTCAACATCAGCAGGGGCCCAAGAACTTGGGCCATTTTCCACTGCTTTCTCAGGCACATTAGCAGGGAACTGGATTAGAAGCAGAGCTGGAAAAACGTGCCATGGGACTCCAAATCCCATTAAGTTGGCAGGTACCAATGCCACCTTACTAGCTAAAGTGATCAGTTTAAGTTCATAACTGATCATAAAGATAGGAATAAGTGTCAAAGGGATCACATAAATAAGACCAAGTGTCTGCTAATAATAATTGATAGAATTAAAAAGGAGAAAACGATCCAACATGGGAAGCAGGCCACACAGCAGACTCATAGAATGGCAAATGCCCTAAAAAGCACTCTGACCTCAGAATCAGCCCTTAAGGCATTTGGATCTGGCTAAAAAGCCCGTGAGAGCATTTCAGGCATGGAAAGCCAAGGCACTGTGGCAAAAAATGACCTACATGAAAGATCTCTGAGTAAGATCCCAGTGGAAAGAAGGAACCATCAAAGAAGGAGGTACCTTTCTCTGACGGGAGGAAAGAACTTCCACTTTGATTATGGCCCTAACTAAATACTGACGGAATATGTGGACTCAAGAGGCTTCCATAACCTTGGCAGCTCATGACAAGAGCCTTGAGTGATCACTGATGTCATAAATAAGAGTGTCAAAATCTTTATTTAGTATAGAGTTGATCTTCTGTATATAAAAATAATTGAAAGTGAATCTTAATGAAGAATGGGATGGGAGAGGGAGTAAGAGATGGCATGGTGTGGGGGTGGGAGGGCAGGTATGGGGGAAAGAAATGCTGTAATTCAAAAGTTGTACCTATGAAATTTATATTTATTAAATGAAAGCTTTCTGTTAAAAAAAAGCAGCAGCAGCAGAGCTGGGGCTCCAGTGGCACTTCAGTATAGGATGCTTGCATCACAGGCGGTGTTAACCCACTGCAGCACAACACGGGCCCCAGTAGTAAGCTCTTAATTCAGCGAGGCATGAGGAATGAAATAGATTGTCTTAACAGCTACTTATTAAACCTCATTTTAGCAGATTATTGTCTTCTCCTTCAGTCTGTTGCAAGCTTGTTACTTCAGCTTGTTCACTTGTGTTGTCTTTAGGTAAGACATTTGGCAAAACTCAGAACCATCAAAAGATGAACATTTTCTTGTCTTCAAAGAACCTGAAATATAACAGAGATGAGAAAAGGGACTTGCATGTGCAATATAACACACACACACACTCTCAGTTTTAAAGTGGATTCCAGGCTGATGTAAGAGATAATTAAGGAGAGCTTGAAGAGATTTCAGGAGATTGGTAAAGTTTTCATAGAATTAACATTTCAAAGACCCTGAAAGATAGGATTTCAGCCCCCTTATTTCTGTGTTGCCACTACACTAAAAATGATATAAAAGAGATGTCTGAAACTGGTGCCAGGAAGCCGGAGAAAGAGAAACACTTGGATAATATATGGGTTGGGAGATGGAGCCCACAACTGGAGAGTTCTTTTTCCTGTGTATTTTTATTCCAGCTATACATTCACATCTTTTTATTCATTTATCAAATATCTATTGAAAAGTGTGTTCTAGGCACTGCTGTAGAGACTTAGTATAGCAGAGACCGGCCCAGCCACTATGGAGCTTCTACGCTAGCAGGGGAGAGACGTGGAGCAATAGACACGTCTTATTGTACGTGTAAAGGTAGAAGCGGGTCTAGCAGAGCCAAGTAAGGAGGATAGGAGGTGGTGGGGGTGAGGGTCAGGGAATGCAACTTAAATAGGATGCTCAGTATAAGCCTCACTGAAAAACCGTTGGTATTGACAGAGCCTTGTAGAAACCTGGGATAAGAACATTTTAGGGAGAGCCAGTATGAACTTCCTGAAGTAAGAGTTTACCTGCTGTGTTTGATAAGTAGCAGGGAAGCCAACACGTTGAGACAGAGTGAAGGAGTGGGGAAAACAGCAGAAGGGAAATCTAAGTTATATGGGGCAGGGAGCATTCGGTCCTGAAGCTCCTACTGTAAAGTGCGCAGTCATTAGAGACTATTGGTCAGAGGAGTGACATGATCTGACCTGTTTTAAAAGGATCTGTCTGTCTGCCAAGCTGAGGATGGCTGATGGGAGTGGGGCTGCCAAGGATAGTGATGGGAATAACCAGTAGAAGTGTTTCATAATACAGGGGAGTGGTGGTGACATGAACCAAGGGAGTAGGAGTTGGATTCCAGATATATTTTGAAGGTAAACCATTGGGATTTCCTGAAGATGGCCAAAGAGCTGGGTGGGATGGTAGTTAGTTTCAGATGTCTCTTAAATGTCTAGTAGAGATGCTGAATAAATAGTTCACATTTCTTGGTTCTAGAGAAGGGTAGACTGGGCATAACATTCCAAGCTTTGATAGCATGTAGATAGTAATTAAAGCATAAGATCACCCGGCAAGAATAGCTAGTCAGGGGCAGGGTGCTCAGGACTGAGCCCTACGGCATTCCGATGTTTAGAAGTCAAGGTGAAGTACCAAAAGGGAGAGAGGGAGTACAGTGTAATGGGAGGAACACCAAGAGAGGTGTTGGTTTTTTTTTTAAGGTTTATTTATTTATTTGAAAGTCAGAGTTACACAGAGAGAAGAGAGGCAGAGAGAGAGAGAGGTCTTACATCCACTGGTTCACTCCACAATTTGCCACAATGGCTGGAGCTGTGCCAATCCAAAGCCAGGAGCTTCTTCCGGGTCTCCCACGTGGGTGCAGGGGCCCAAAGACTTGGACCATCTTTTACTGCTTTCCCAGGCCATAGCAGGGAGCTGGATTGGAAGTGGAGCAGCCGGGGCTCAAACAAGCACCCACATGGGATGCCAGCACTTCAGGCCAGGGTGTTAACCCACTGTGCCACAGTGCCGGCCCCGAAAGTTGTTTCTGCAAGAAAGCAAATGAAGGAAGGTGTCAGAGAGGAGACAACTGTGTCAAATCTTAAAGACTGAATCAACCACTGGCTTCTTTGGTGAATATCATGTTATCCATGCTAAATTTTTCCAAGCCCAATTCTTAATGTTTTATGAAAGGACTAAGTAATTATAGACATTTGCTATCTATTATATAATTTCAATAACTATTGTTACTTGATTTTTCAACTTTTTCTCTCTTTTTAAAGATTTATTTATTTGGAAGGCAGAATTACAGAGGGCCAGAGGCAGAGAGGGAGAGAGAAGTCTTCCATCCGCTGGTTCACTCCCCAAATGGCCGTAACATCCGGACCTGGGCTGATCCAAAGCCAGGAGCCAGGAGCTTCTTCCAGGTCTCCCACACAGGTGCAGGGGCCCAAGCACTTGGGCCATCCTCTACTGCTTTCCCAGGCCATAACAGAGAGCTGGATCAGAAGTGGAGCAGCCAGGACTAGAACCAGCACCTATATGGGATGCTGGCACTGTAGGCAGTGGCTTTTACCTGCTATGCCACAGCACCGTCTACATCAACTCTTTCTCTTTAAAGTAGTACTGCCTCTTCTAAGTATTTGCTCACAGTCTTGCCAGTATATTTTGTGGGATGTTTTTATATGAAAGGCAGAGTTACAGAGAAAGTGGGAGGAGGAGACAGAGAGATATCTTCCATCCACCGGTTTATACCCCAGTTGGCCACAACAGCTGGGGTTGGGCCAGGCTGAAGCGAGGAGCCTGGAACTCCATCTAGGCCTCCCACATAGGCATATGGATTCCAGGGATCCAAGAACTTAGGCCATCCTCCACTGCTTCCCCGGGTGCATTAGCAGGGAGCAAGATCCAAAGTGGAACAACTGGGACTTGAACCGGCTCTTAAATGGGATACTGGTGCCCCATGTGGTGATTTAACCTACTGCACCACAATACTGGGCCCTGCAGAATTTTTTTGATACCCTAGTCTAGAGCTGCCAGATGAGGTTTTTCCATGAAGTGCTGAATACCAAAAATCTATCCCTTGGGGCCAGCACTATGGCATAGAAGATTAAGCCATCACTTGCAGTGCCTGCATCCCATATGGTGTTGGTTTGAGTCCCTGCTGTTTCACTTCCAATATAGCTCCCTGATAATGCACCTGGGAAAGCAGCAGAAGATGATCCAAGTCCTTGGGCCCCTGCCAACCAGATGGGAGACCTGGAAGAAGCTCCTGACTCCTGGCTTCAGCCTGGCTCATCCAGGGCTATTGTGGCCAATTCGGGGAGTGAACTAGCAGATGGAAGATTACTCTTTCTCTCTCTGCTTTTCAAATAAATCTTTTAAAACAAAACAAAAACTTGTCCCTTAACCTGAATATAGAGACTTTGAATACTGCTCTTAACAGTGTTCTTCAGTGATTTCCGTTTAACAGTTGTTTGTCAGGACCTTCGTGTATGTGTGGCTGTGTTCTTATCATCTTGGATGTCAACATTTGAATCTTGGAGGGTCACGGTTGTTGCTGTCTTCTTGAGAGCCAGTGCTTTATTGCTTGGTAATGCAAATGTTGTCTCCTGTTTTCTTGGTTTCCTGTCTGTGTCATTGCCTTCCAGTCAGCTGGTCTCTTGTCCTTGTCCTGGTTCCTCACTGCTGCTTTCGCCCTTTGCTTTGCCTAATCTCAGCATTTTCCAGGACTTCTTCCTGGTCTCACAGAGGTGTTTGTCCCACAGGTAAGTTAATGGGTTACCGAGAGAGGAGAAAAATCCCAAGACTCTGGCTCTGTGTTTGGGGTTGATTTCAGTGCAGTCCACTGAGATGTCCTGTTGTATAGTCCCAAGTGCCATTGAGAACCACTTCCTGGCATGATTGATAGGTTGCTGCTGGCCTGAGGCATCCGGAAATCCTGAGCAGACTGCATTTAGCTTTTTGAGCCAAAAGCATAGTCATTCTTGGAGGGCTTTGTGTAGTGAATGAAATTGGCAAGTAAGAAGTGACTGAAGTTGACTAGAAATGTGAGTTGTGTTCTGACCTTTAGGAGATTAAACCCCTGGCTGCATGTCATGAAAAGAAGAACCTAAGTGGAGAAGGAGAGGGAGAGGGAAAATTAGGACCTTCAGGCTCAGCTCCTTGTCTTCCCTGGAGCTCATACTGGGCCTTGGTCTCTTAGGAAGGTCTTTAGCTAAGTGCTTTCTGAGTTTCCTGGGATCCTGGGGTCATCTGAGGAGTGAGTCACTGATGCTGGAATTCTAGGAGATGAACTGCTCTAGTTTTCTGAGGTCTTACAATAGAACAGGTAAGGGGATTTACATAGCCTTCTGTATCTCCCTAGCACCTCTTCTAAAACAAAGATAGATGAGAAATTTTGACTTCCAAGTGAAGCCTACAAAGAAGTGTCAGCATTTTCGGGGCAGACGGCCCAGAGACACGACTGTTGGCTTGCACAGAGCTGTATAGACAGTAGTAGCTCAAGGATGAGTCATAGCCTTTTTCCTGGGAATGTGCTGTTTTATTCATTGGTACCATTGCTAATGAGTATGTGGTGACTCAGCTCAACACACAAGGAGTAAGAGGTCCTCACCCACAGCCCTAGAGAGAGCCCTGAAAGGAGATTATGTAAATCAGATATTTCTTGGGAAAAAAATATCCCCTGCCTAATCCTTTCCAGTTGGTCCTGCTGTTGACCAGCAGCCTGTGTGGTGGAGGACAGGATACTGATACCAGCATCTTAATTTTAGCCATTTCAGATTAAAGCAGAAGCTATCTGGTTTACACAGATCTTCATGGCTAATAAAAATGTGTTCTCAAAAAGTCACTGTAGCGAAGCTCTGTAGCAACAGCTGTGTCCAATCATCTGAACCTGGAAACCAGGAAAGAGCTGATAGAGAACTTCCCTGAAGCCCATTCACTGCCATGCTTCTGTGTACACAGCCTTGTTACCTCAACAGATGGCACAATATTTCTTTCTATACCTGTCTGCACCATCAATCTCTTGTCTCTATTGCCTTAGTCCTCTTTTTCTGACTTCCTAGGTACCAGTTTGGGTGGGAAGAAGGAGAAAAAACCTTATATTAAAATTGCTGCCAAGAAGAGGAGTCAGATGAGGTCACAGTTCAGTGGAGGAGTAATGGAAACAGTCTTCCGTGGTCTGAATTTGTAGGCATTGATACCCTTCAATTATTCTTTGGATCTGAAAGTTATTATAATTGTATTCCAAGTAACATTTGACAGAAAGATTGGTTTGCTTGATAATACTAGTGATGTGGTAGCTGATTGTTTTTAAGATATGAAACCTTCTATTGGTTCTCCTGATGTTACTTATTGTTACTCCTGGAACACTAGTCATTCAGTATGTACTTACTGTATACCTGCTATATTTTATGCATTGCCACTACCCACCCCACCGCCACTCCAGGTATGCCAGTGTAAATAAAGCAAATCAAGTTCTATAAAGTTTGTGCTCAGCACACCATTGGAAGGAGTTAACCCCATCCATAGCCCCTTTAACTGAGGAATTCAAAAGTAAACCAACCAACCTATTTGGTAGAAGCCAGAAAGATTTAGAGATCGGTTTTAGGCTTTGGACTCCATTCCTATTCAAATCCTGATACAACTTGAAGCTTATTAGGCATTGTAGCCAGACTGGTTCAAAACCTGATTCTGATGTTCACTGGCTGCATGACCAGGGATAAAGCACGTAAATTCTCTGAGTCACTTAAAAAAAACTTTTTTTTGGAAGCACTGGGATTAAGAGAGATTGGTACTAGGTTTAGCTCAGCTTCTTTGCTAGTGACTACATTGAGAGAGAAGGAGTAGGAATAGGATGTTAGAAAAGCATAATTCAGAGGAGACTATGCACAGGAATGCTGCTTGTCAAATCAACTTCATCTGGAAAAGAAATAAACCCTAAAGAACACCTTGAGTGTGGTTGAGATCCCTCCATGGGTCAACTATTTTAGGTTCCTTAGATTCTCTCCTCCTAATTCTCTCAAGTTTATTTTTTTATTTTGGCTAGGCCCAGGTCACCTGCCCTCACCCCACTGCACCCTGGGAACACAGTGCACTCAGATTAAGGTTCCCACTGAAGCCATTCACCTCAGTGCTTTCCTGATCCTGGTCTCCATTAAAAACCTGCCAGTCCTATACCCTAGTCACTCTCTGATGTGTTTTAAATAGTTTTAAATATGCTGTCCGTCCTGGACAATTTAAATATTAATAAAGACAAGTATGGGAAAAAATTTAGGCAAGGGACGTTTTGTTACCCACCAGATAGAGTAAGTACCTGGGATCTGGCTAAATTGGTACCACCAAGGAGCAGGTCAGTGCAGTTCCGAAACCTTTAGTGATGATAGAGATGTATGTGGGGCCGGTGCTGTGGCACAGTGTTAAAGCCCAGCTGCAGCGCCAGCATCCCATGTGGGTGCTGGTTCAAGTCCCAGCTCCTCTACTTCTGGTCCAGCTCTCTGCTAATGTGCCTGGGAAAGCGGCAGAGGACGGCCAGGTCCTTGGGCCCCTGCACCCACATGAGAGACCCAGAAGAAGCTCCTTGTTCCTGGCTTCAGATTGGCTCAGCCCCCAGCCACTGCAGCCATTTGGAGAGTGAACTAGCAGATGGAAGGCCTCTCTATATATCTCTGTCTTTCAAATAAATAAAATAAATCGTTATTTAAAAAGAGAGATGTATGCAGGGTTCGTAGACAATGTGATTAGGAGAAAAATATACATGGATTTCAAAAATTTCTTGCACCAAACTAACCATCTTTGAATTCCATTTTCTCGTGAAGGTTTTGGAGTATACTTATTTACTTGACGATATATATACATATACCCTTATATGTGGCAATAAAGAGGGATATCTTCTTGCTGTGCCAGGGACCCAAGTGATTCTGGGGAAAGTAGGCTGTAGTCATTGTCCCACATGGAGACACGAACACTGTTGAGAATGAAAGTTTGAGCAGGGTGGGTTGGGAGTCGGATGGGGGCATGTGGAGCAGGAACTGTGCTGCATGACGCCGTGTGCCCCAGGGTGCCGTGATTCCCTGATTAAGTAGCCGAGCCTCATCTGTGTCGGGGGGCAGCACCCTCTGCCTGTTGGCCAGGGCCCAAGTTGTTGATGAAGTGGCTACAGGTGACCATTCCCAGTAGAGAAGAATCTCGAGTTTACCCCAGACTTATAAATGACAGCATCTTTGTCTGTGTTGTTCTAAGTTCCAGGCCTCTGGTACTCTTGTCACTCACCGAAGAGGACAGCCTACAGGATGGTCCTTTCCCGCAGTGGCCACTTTAATCCGTATTTGATGTTTTTAAAGCCCATCCCCAAAGTCAGGTTCTTAATACTTGGGCCCTGCTTATTATGAAGGCGATCCAAGTCTTGACCATTAGTTTTGCCTGCCATAGAGGGCAAGAGGTGGATTCCCTCCATTCTTTTCCCAGAGGGGTTTGTTTTGTTTTTCTGCTATCTTCATCATAAAACTTGAGGACAAGTGGTTCAAAGACTTTTTGTGAATGCTTTTCAGTCATGATGTGCCTCTGGCTCTGCATGTCCCTGGCTCAGCCGCCTACCTACTCCCAAGCAATTCTGTCGCATTTTGCTTGTGATTGGCCTTTTCCAAGGGAGCACTTTGCTTCTAACTTGGAGATCAAAAATCTAAGAAATGTTTTAAGTGCCCGTGGTTTCACTGACAATGGACTTGTAGCAGGTGGGTGAGGGCAGTGCTCACAGGCTACGCAGAGGCTCTTGGGATGAGCACGTGTGCTGACAGGTGTCCCGTCCCTCTTTCCATGACAACTTTATCTGTAAGATGCCGCGTTCTGCTGCTGGTGTAGTTAATGAGAAACCTCGGCTCCCATGCCAGCTGTTCATCTGCCATAACTGGAACCTGTTTACTTTCATCCATTTCATTGTTTGATTTTTGTTTCCTTCTGTCTTCCCAGGTGGCATTGGTAGGGTGGTCAACGGAGCCTTCATGGTGCTGAAAGGGCATCGGTCTATTGTTAACCAGGTTCGCTTTAATCCCCACACCTACATGATCTGCTCTTCCGGTGTAGAAAAGATTATCAAGGTGAGGCATCTTCCCTTTCTGTCCTTTTAGAGAAATTACTATAATTCCTGTTAGAGGAAACCAGAATGATGTATATAGGGCCCAATAGTTAAACATGCTTAAAGGCCTTCAAAACTCAATAATTTTGACATATTGCAAAATATTGGAAAGTTTACACTAAAAAGTGATTTAAAACTTTATTTTTAGAACCTTTTTTAATGTTTATTTATTTTCATGTATTTGGAAGGCAGATCAAAAGGGAGTGGGAGAGAGAAAAACAAAGAGTAAGAGATGTCTTCCATCCACTGGTTTATTCTCCAAGGTGCCTGCAACAGGCTAGGCCAAAGCCAGGAGCCAGGAACTCTACCGGTCTCCCACATAGGTGGCAAGGGCCCAGCTGCCTCCCAGGGTACACTCGCAGGAAGCTGGATTGGAAGCAGTGACAGGACTCAAACCAGAACCCTGCTATGGGATGAGCACATCCCAAACAGTGGTTTAACCCACTGTACCATAATACCTGCCCAGAAGCATTTTAAAGCTAGTCACTAGGCTTTGACAGTATCTTGTAGACACTCACAGGCCATTACATTTTCGGTGACCTTTTTATTTTTTTTAATTTCCTTATTTATTTATTTATTTGAAAGGCAGAGTGGCAAAGAGAGCTAGTTCAGTCCCCAATTGCCTGCAATAGCCAGGACTGAGCCAGTAAGAAGCCAGGAGCTAGAAATTCCAGCCAGGTCTCCCTCATGGATAGCAGAACCCAGGTACTTGGGCCATCACTGCTGCCTTGCAGGCACATCAGCAGGAAGCTGAAAGAGGAGCAGCCAGGACTTGAACTATGCACTCTGATATGGGATGTGGGTATCTCAGCATTTCAAGTGGTAGCTTAACCTGCTGTGCCATGACACCTGTCCCCAGCCTTTGATTTTGTGTATGATCAGTTCTTCATTCCTAACTCTCTGAAAGTTAGGAAAGCCACCATCTTCTCACTCATTCAGCATGCGTTTTTTGCATTCATTGCTGTCCTAATATGGCCCAGGTATAATTAAGTGTTTGTCAGAACTATAACCCTAAATTATCTGAGGGTCTATCAAACAGCTTGTGGTTCTGATTGAGGCTACTCGGGTGTGAATACTAAATACTTAAGTCAGTTGCTTTTTGGGTGAATGAACTCATTTCTGCTGAGCAGTATTGTTATAGCTGCAATGGATAGACCCAGACAGGCCCATGTTTACAAAAGGATAGCTCACTGCCCACCATTCCCATTCCCATTGCAAGAAACCCTTTCTTCACATGTGAGGAAGTGAGGGTTAAGGGCCAATGATGAATTCTTAAGGATAGATGATATTCTCCCCAAACATTAAAATTCCCCAATTTTTTTCCTTTTCATTTATTAAAATATTTGAAAGGCAGAGCAAGAGAGAGAGGGAGAGACAGACATCTTCCATCCTCTGGTTCACTCGCCAAATGGCTGCAATGGCCAGGGGTGGGCCAGGCCAAAGCCAGAAACCAAAAGCTTCTTACAGGTCTCCCACATGACTGACAGGGACCCAAGCACTTGGGGCCATCTTTTTGCTGCCTTTCCAGGCACATTGACTGGAAGTTGGATTGGAAGCGGAGCAGCCAGGCCTCAAAAGGCACTCTGATACGTATGCCAGAGTCGCCAGCAGCAGCTTAACTCACTGTACCACAACTCTTAAATGTCTTAAAATGACATATTGAGGGGCCAGCGCTGTAACACAGCAGGTTTATGCCCTGGCCTGAAGCGCCGGCATCCCATATGGACGCCAGTTTGAGACCCGGCTGCTCCACTTCCCATCCAGCTCTCTGCTATGGCCTGGGAAAGCAATAAAAGATGGCCCAAGTCCTTGGATCCCTGCACCCATGTGGGAGATGCAGAGGAAGCTCCTGGCTCCTGGCTTTGGATCGGTGCAGCTCCGGCCATTGCGGCCAATTGGGAAGTGAACCAGCGGATGGAAGACACACCCCCACCCCCCACCCCCACCGCCTCTCCTCTCTCTGTGTAACTCTGACTTTCGAATAAATAAATCTTTTTTAAAAATAAAAGATAAGGACAATTTAAAATTAAATGACATATTGGGGCCGGTGCTGTGGCTCACTAGGTTAATCCTCTGCCTGTGGTACCAGGTTCTAGTCCCAGTTGCTCCTCTTCCAGTCCAGCTCTCTGCTGTGGCTTGGAAAGGCAGTGGAGGATGACCCAAGTGCTTGGGCCTTGTACCCGCATGGGAGACCAGGAGGAAACACCTGGCTTTGGATCGGCGTAGAACGCCAGCCATAGCGGCCATTTGGGAGGTGAACCAGCAGAAAAAAGAAAGACCTTTCTCTCTGTCTCTCTCACTGTCTAAGTCTGCCTGTCAAATAAAAAAAAAAAAAAAAAAAAATGACATATTGAAAACCTGAGAAAGGTTTCAAAGAAAAAGTAAAAATTGATTTTGTGACGAATTAGTAATTTTTTCTTTTGTTCTTTTTCACTATTCAGAATTAAATGAAGTTGTATTTGATGGCAGAGGGAAGCTATCAGAAATGTACTGTTGGTGTGTGGGTCGATATTTTCATTTGACTTTAGCCTAGCTTCCATTGTTTGGGCTTTTTCTGTTGTTCCTGTGGGTCAAGGCTGAATTTCATGGCTGCACATGTTTCCCCAGAGGGCTAGAATGAGAATTGCAGACCATTTTTTGCCAACATTTTCTTTTTACAGATTATATTTATTTATTTTTTAAAAGATTTATTTATTTATTTGAAAGAGTTACATAGAGGCAGAGGCAGAGAGAGAGAGAGATCTTCCATCTGCTGGTTCACTCCCCACATGGCGGCAACAGCCAGAGCTGGGCCGATCCAAAGCCGGGAGCTGGGAGCTTCCTCTGGGTCTCCCACTTGGGTGCAGGGGCCCAAGCACTTGGGCCATCTTCTACTGCTTTCCCAAGCCATAGCAGAGAGCTGGATGGGAAGTGGAGCAGCCGGGTCTCGAACCGGCATCCATATGGGATGCCGGCACTGCAGGCAGTGGCTTTACCCACTATGCCATCGCGCCGGCCCCTACAGAGGATATTTAAATGATAAATTAACTAAGGTCTCACAGTTAACTAGTGGTAAAGCTAAGCTAGAGCCCTGACCTTGGTCTTCCCAGTGTCCCACCATGTCTGCCATGCCAGTGCCCCTGCTGGACATGAGCGTCTCAGGTCCATCACTTGGGCAGTCACTGAAATGGCCCTTTGCCTTGCGTTGCTTTTCCTTCTCCCTTGGCCTCTGACTCATGGGTTGGCACTGTAACGTGTCCTCTCGGGGCCTGCTGACGTCATCCTCTCTGTGGGAGCTGTCTGCTTAGGCATCTCCTTTAGAAGAGAAAGCCCTGCTTGGCCATGCACTCAGGGATGCTTCTGGGCTAAATCTCCCCAATTATTGTTTAGGCAACTGAAGTCTTTACCCTAAAGGTCATAAGTTGGAAACTAGCCAGGTTCTCAGAGGAGAAAGAGAAGAAAATGTTTTCCCTGTGAGGTTATCCAGACTGAACTATGAGCTCACTGCTTGCAGGTTCCCATGGGATCTGAATCCTGCCCCACCAGGAGGCATATTTAGCCACTTGAAACCTGGAGTCTATACAAATGACCATAGTGACAGGCAAGGCGAAAAGCTCTGGCATGCTTCGCTTTGCTCTCAGTGCCATCCTCCAAGAATGTGCTCTCCTGGGAATGGTGTGGGGGTAAAGCATTTCAGGAAGGGAGGTGGGAAATGGATGAGACCGAGCGCGATGCTGGCCTCTTCTGTCTGCTGTGTGCCAGGCTTTGTGTCCAGAAGCAGCAAAGCCCAGGACGTGTTTAGAAAATCCACATGTTTGGCCAAAGTGAAAAGAACCAGAAGGGAAGACAAAGATACACGCTGGAAAGGGGAGCTGGAGATAGGCCCAGAGGGTCTTGGAAGCTGGACTAGGAAGTAGGGAAGCCCTTGGGTAGCAATCTAGTACCTTATCTGTGCAGTTTTTCTCAGTCGATGGACAATTTTCTAACTTCCTTATAACGAGGGCTGGCTTTGTGGCATAGAGGGTTAAGCTGCCACCTGCAGTGTCAGCATTCTCCGCCCAAGGTGCCAGCATCACATATGGGTGCAGGTGCAAGTCCTGGCTGCTCCACTTCCCATCCAGCTCCCTGCTGATGCATCTGGGATAGCAGTAGAAGATGCCCCAAGTCCTTGGGCCTCTGCACCCAGGTAGGAGACCCAGAAGAAGCTCCTGGCTCCTGGCTTTGGCCTGGCCCCAGCCCTGGCTGTTGTGGCCATTAGGAGGAGAGAATCAGCAGATAAAAGATTCTCTCTCTCTCTCTCTGGCTCTCTCACTCTCGTTCTACCTCTCCTCTCTCTCTGTTACTCTGCCTTTCAAATAAATATTTAAATAACAACCAGCAGGAAGAGGGTTGGGAGCCACAGGTATGCTGTGGTCACCTGTGTGGCTCAAACACCTATCACTTAATTGCTCCCCATTTTGCTAACTTTTGAACAAGAATTGAACTGCATCCTTTTTCTCACACCCCCTGGGGCTAAACGTTCTGCTGGGCTTGGAGAGAAAGCTGTCCTTCCTTCCTTTTGCTTTTCTTATGAACCTTGTTGCCCACGAGGAGGCATGTCTAGTCACGCTCAGCACGTAACAGGAAGTTGTTTTCATTGCTTCACTTCTGAGTTGCTGATTTTCAGAATAAAGGAATGAATAATTTCCCAAGTGCAATTGCTGTTTTAAGGATGAGGACCAAGGTAATAGGAACAGTCAGTACTTCTGGTGTCAGGGTCTCTGTGAGCGTAGGTCTAAAACTTTCTGGTTGGAACCAGCACTGTGGTGTAGCAGATAAAGCCAGCACCTACAGCACTGGCATCCATATGGGCACTGGTTTAAGTCCTGGCTGCTCCACTTCTAGTCCAGCTCCCTGCTAATGCACCTGGGAAAGCAGCAGAGAATGGCCCAAGTTCTTAAGCTCTAGCACCCATGTGGGAAACCTGGGTGAAGCTCCTGGCTCCTGGCTTCAGCCTGGCACAGCTTTGGACCCATTGCAGCTGTTTAAGGAGTGAACCTATAGATGGAAGTTGCCTCTCCGTGTGTCACTGCCTTTCAAATAAATCTTTAAAAAAAAAAAAAGCCTCTGGTTGAGTTATTGAGAAAGCACCACATGTGTTAGTGCTTTGGGCGGGGTGGTATATAGGCTGTCATTTCATCATTCTCATTCTGCAAGTGACAGACAGGGACTTGTTTTTTTTTTAAGATTTATTTATTTGAGAGGCAAAGTTACAGATAGAGAAATGGAGAGACAGAGAGGCCTGCCACCTACTGATTTTCCCCCCAAATGGCTGCAATGGCAAAAGCTGGGCCGATGTGAAACCAGGAGCCAGGAGCTTCTCCTGGGTCTCCCATGTGAGTGCAGGGGCCCAGGTACTTGAGCCACCTTCTACTGCTTTCCCAGGCCATAGCAGAGAGCTGGATCAGAAGTGAAGCAGCCCATATGTGATGCTGGCACCGCAGGTGGAGGCTTAACCTACTTTTCCATAGTACCAGCCCTAGACAGGGACTTTGAAGGGTGCAGTGATTTGCACAGGGCTGTGACGGGTGATGGACCTGGGGCTGCCACCTGCTCTGTCTGCTCCTGCAGCTTTGTACTTCCAGTCATTGAAGAGCGCAGATTTTGCCTGGGATCCAGTGTCGGATGAGACTCATCTAATTAGCTCTTTCGCCGAGGGAGCTGAGCTTCACCCCAGGTCACCAGCCAGCTAGGAATTGAGTGGGAACCACACTCAGCCCTGCCTCTCCACCGTCTGTTCCATTACTCCAGTCTTCAGGAATGAGCACCCTACCTCAGCCCAGTGCATTCCAGAGCCCGATGAAAGCTGACTTTCCCTGTTGCGATCCTCATTCCTCAAGTGGCAGTGTGGGAGGCTGGGTGGAGAGCGATCGAGCAGTCTTCAAAGTAGCTCTGAGCAGTTAGCAGCGTCTCACCACAAAGTCTGAGTCTCTGTGAAATACAAGTAGATCTGTCTTCATATTAAAGAGTGCAGTTAATAACATTTTACTAGTTTTAAACGTGGAGATGAAAGATTTGTTCAGAATTAAGAATAAAGTCCGAAAATGCCCAAGGGCTTTGCCTTTTTGGATCCCTCAACTTCTCTGAGCCACCGAACTCTTATTCCTTCAGACATCTATTTGCAGAGAGAGTCATTTGTAGTTTGAGTCTTGTGTTGGAGACCATGTCTCAGTGTTTCCCAAACACTGAGTCTCACAAAGAATTTGAGAATCCCTTTAGACAAACCTTTTATTTGCTGCTAACTATATTCCAGTGTTTCTGAAAAGGTGGCCCACCTACTTACTCACATCTCGAGTGCTTGTCAAAAATGCATAGTCAAGACAGGCATTTGGCACAGTGGTTAAGATGCCACTTGGAATGCCTGCATCCCTAGTGGTCCTGCCTGAATTTAGTCCTGGCTCCACTTGGAATTCCAGCTTCCTGCTAATACACACCCTGGGAGGCAGCAGGTGATGACTCAAGTACTTGGGTCCCTGCCACCTATGTGGGAAACCCAGATGGAGTTTGGGCTTCTGGTTTTGGTGGATTGGCCCACACTCACTTGTTGTGGGCATTTGGGGAGCAAAGCAGCGACTGGCAGATCTCTGACTCTTTCTGCCTTTCAAATAAGTTAAAAATAGATTTTTTGAAATGTTTTTAATGCACAGTCCTGGTACCTATCTAAGACTTACTAAGTCAGCTCTTGGCAGTCAGTCAGCACTGTAATTAGCCATTGTTCACCACCAGAATGTGGGAACCATTGTCTCCAACTCTGCAGGGTGAGACTAGGACACTGGAGAGGGAAGAGATCCGAGCAGTTGTGGGCGGGGAGTAACCTGAAGGAGTGACTCTGAGCTGGGAATAGTGGGGAGAAGCTGACTAGAAGGTCTCTTCAGCCCCTTTGACCTGGGGTACTTGAAAGAGCCACCTCCTCCAGGCATCACCTGGTAAAGCATGGCAGGCATGAGCCTCAGGGAAGTTCTCACAAGGAGGTGAATCTGCCCTCAGATACCTTTGGGAAAACAATGTCTCTGTCTTGGAGGAAGAAGAGGAGTGAAGGCCATTGTTTTCTGTTGGGTGCCATCTAAAGATAGACACCAGCCTGTCAGGCAGGCAGATCGCCTGGAAGTGCATGGAGTTGCCATGGCTACAGGCTGATGTAACTGAGACTCTCTGCTGCTCAGGACCAGCCTGGCACTCAGGTGGAGCTGATCGGTCTCATCTGCCATGACAGCTTAATTACCCTGAGCTTGGTTTTTGCATAACTTATCCAACTTATAAAGTTACGCCTTTGAATCAGGCCTGTGTTGAAGCGTTAGTTCTGCTGCTTTTTAGCTATGACCAAGGAGTAGAGGATGTCAAGGGCTGCAGTCACCACTCCAGGGACCATGTGTCTTACCTGTTCCCTCAGCTAACAGAGGAGCTGTGGAGCCAGCCAGGTACTCCCTGGTTAAGAGAAAGCAGTTCCCTGGGTAGCTGATGCTTGTATCCGCAGTATAGGCCCTTGGCTATTCTTATCACACTCCAGCAAGCAACTCCCATTAGTTAAAAATAGCAGTGTTGCAGTTGGGGGAAGTGGAGCTATAGGCTCAATATTAACTGTCACAGAGCACTGACTGCGGGTCTGTTTCCACCTCTCAGTGCACAGCCTCAGTCTGGTGGAAGTTTCTGACACTGTGGCCGATACCTTAAAGTCTTCCCCATCCCCTGAGGTTATGATCAATGGTGTCTGAACTGCTAAGAGAGGAGCTGGAGGGGAGGGAGCGTGTGGGGAGCCAGCCTGTGACCATCCTGGGCCTGGGGATGGGACTCTGGGATTCTGGCAGGAGGCTAAGACCATGTCCTAGACCACACTTTGTCCCTGCATCCGCCTCTGGAAGCCTCGGTTCTCCTGTGCAGCTCACATGATCCAGTCTTGGAAAGAATGTATTTTTAACAGCTGGTTGCCATCCTGGCTCAGCAGCAGGCAGGGTCTGGGAAGCTCGGCCTGGGCGCTCTACGTCACCATTAGCTGTAGGCTGCTTTCCCACCGTCCTCACTGCTGCTCTCTTCACCTTCCCTGCAGATCTGGAGCCCGTACAAGCAGCCGGGATGTACTGGAGACCTCGACGGTCGGATCGAGGATGACTCCCGCTGCCTCTACACCCACGAAGAGTACATCAGCCTCGTGCTGAACAGCGGGAGCGGCCTGTCGCATGACTATGCCAACCAGTCGGTCCAGGAGGACCCCCGCATGATGGCCTTCTTTGACTCCCTGGTGCGCCGAGAGATTGAGGGCTGGAGCTCCGACTCTGACAGCGACCTCAGCGAGAGCACCATCCTCCAGCTGCACGCCGGCGTCAGCGAGCGCTCAGGCTATACTGACTCCGAGTCCTCAGCCTCACTGCCCCGCTCCCCGCCCCCCACCGTGGACGAGTCTGCCGACAGCGCCTTCCACCTGGGGCCCCTGCGGGTCACCACCACAAACACGGTGGCATCCACTCCGCCGACGCCCACATGTGAGGATGCAGCCTCTCGCCAGCAGCGCCTGTCAGCCCTGCGGCGCTACCAGGACAAGCGCCTGCTGGCCCTCTCCAATGAGTCTGACTCTGAAGAGAACGCCTGTGAGGTGGAACTGGACACGGATCTCTTTCCCCGGCCCCGGTCACCCAGCCCCGAAGACGAGTCCAGCAGCTCCAGTAGCTCCAGCAGCTCGGAGGACGAGGAGGAGCTGAATGAGCGCCGCACCTCCACCCGGCAGCGGAATGCCATGCGGCGCCGGCAGAAGACGCCCAGGGAGGAGAGGCCCGGGGCCCCCGGCAAGCCTGCCAACACCTACATTGGAGAAGATAACTACGACTACCCCCAGATCAAGGTGGACGACCTGTCGTCCTCCCCTGCCTCTTCCCCCGAGCGGGATGCCAGCACCCTAGAGATCCAGCAGAGCCGCACCTCCCCAACTTCCGATGTGGAGTCGGTCGAGCGAAAGATTTACAAAGCTTACAAGTGGCTCCGCTACTCCTACATCTCCTACTCCAATAACAAAGACGGAGAGTCGTCCCTCGGGATGGGGGAGGCCGAAGAAGGGCGAGCAGGAACCAGCCACAAAGACAACCCAGCCCCCTCCTCGAGTAAGGACGCCTGTCTGCCCTCAGCCCTGGCCCCGAGGAACCAGGACCTGCCCCCTGAAGGCTGCAGCAGGGACGCCTATAAAGAAGGGACTTCGAGAAATCCCAGCAGTGGCCCAGGCCAGGAGCATGGCAACCGCCCGTGTGCAGATGCGCAGGAGGGCGCCTCGCAGGACGCTAGCAGCGCTGGTTCTCTAGAACATTCTTTTGAAACCAAGAAGCTCAACGGAAAGGCCCTTAGCAAGGCCCTGAGCAGCCGGGCCGAGGAGCCGCCCTCTCCTCCTGTCCCCAAGGCATCTGGCTCCACTCTCAACAGTGGGTCTGGCGGCTGTCCCAGGACCCAGTCTGATGACAGTGAGGAGAGGGGTCTCGACACCATCTGTGCCAACCACAACAATGGACGCTTGCACCCCCGCCCCCCTCACCCCCACAACAATGGGCAGAACTCTGGGGAGCTGGAGGCGGTGACCTGCTCTTCCCCAGGACATTCAGACGCTGACCATGATAACTCGTCCCTGGCAGGGACACTCGTACACAAAGATTGTTGCGGGTCTGAAATGGCCTGCGAGACCCCCAGTGCTGGAACGAGAGAGGACCCCACTGACCCCGCAGCCACAGACAGCGGCAGGGCTGTTCACGGCCACAGTGGCCTGAAAAGGCACCGAGTGGAGTTGGAAGATGCAGATTCAGAGAATTCCTCCTCAGAGAAGAAATTAAAAACATGATAAATACAAAGGGAAAACAAAAAGCTACAAAAAGTAGCCTTATTAAAAAAAAATTCTTGTTTAGTGAACACAGAGGAAAGGAAAAAAGTATTAAAGGCACATAAAACCAGGGCCTGAAATTTTGTGTCTGATGCTGCTCCCTTCTCTTCAACATTCTACACTGGGTCTGAGTGTCTAGCTGGCCACTGGCTTGTGCTTTGTTAAAAAAGGCAGAGGGGGGCGGGAAACCCAGGTGACTCCTTCCTAGTGAGATTTGCACATAGTGTACCTGTGCAGGTGGATGGACCTGTTCCTGTGCGTGTGCGCGCTGGCACGTGTGAGCTCAGTGCCCCGTGAGACCTTCCTTTAGGCGTCCTCCGAGAGGGACCTGCGGGTCTGCAGTTTTTGCCATTCCACGCTGTTGACGTGCCGCAGGTGTTCTGTCTTAGCACAGTGAGTGCCTGTGAAGGCCAGCTGTGCTGCCAGGGAGTTGTGGAAGGATGTGCAAAGGATGGAGAGGAGAGGCGAGGAGACCTGGCCCGCAGCCCATGGGCTGTGTTGGAGAGAAAGGCATGGCTCCTTTGTTAAGGAAGACTTCCGTGTTTTCTCTAAGTAACACATCTCCATTGAGCATTTAATGCGGACACACTACAAACAGCATGTTTAATGCTGATGAGAGGTTAGCGCTTAAGGTCAGATTCAAGAAAGTAAAGATCCCTGGTCAGGTTCGCTGCACAAAATTGAGCCATGCTGCAGCATGTACTGTATGGAGGGCATCAAATAGGACTAGTTGTGGATAACACGCTTTAACCAGTTAGGTGCTAGTTGCTAAGAGGCTCTCAGGAGGCCAGCAGGTGCTTCCTTGGCTCCGTGTGATGGAGTCTAGGCTTATTGGAAGAGGGGGAAAGACAGCTCTCAAGAGCTTTTGTGCTGAGACACTGCAGTGGGTGTTATGAAGAGTGTAGTGAAGACAGCATGTGCTACTGTATCCATTTCATTCAACCCAGCACCATTGGTCAGAGCTGTTGGGACTGGCGTCTTCCCTCGGGCTAGCGGGGACGAGAGGCGGCGGTATCCTGGCTGGATGTTGCTGGGCAGTCAGCATCGCTAAGTAACAAGAGGCTCTTACCGAGCTGGTCTGTTAGGAGGCAGAGGGGATGAGGAGAGGAGTCTCTGGCTTGAGACTCCTGGCTTCCAGAAGAGACCATTTGATGGAGGCAGATAAAGGTGAAGAGGGGGAGAAGCCAAGAGACGCAGCATTGCGGTGGTGGTTGTAGTCAGTTGCCAGTGAAGGGTTGTGCAAGATAAGAAGACCTAGGAATGACCAGATAGCTTGTCAGCATAGATGTCTGAAAGGGTGAAACCCTGGTGCAAAATGACGGAGAGGGAAAGAAGAACAGGGCAACTTCTTGAGCACAAAGATGCCAGATATCCATGAGTGTAGCTGGGATTGGCATAGGGAGATCCTGGTGCGAGGCTGTGGTGTCCCCAGTGGCCCAGCCTGCCTTTTAGGTAAGGCTCAGCCCTGGCGGGACTGGGACCTAGGCGGGCAGCCTGTCGAGGCTGGAGATTTGGAGGAAATCAGGCGCTGGGCGAGGGGTTACTTACACAACGAAGGTGGTCTGTGGAAGCCACAAGGAGACAGGAGACATCTTGCTCAGCTTTACAGAAGGGAAGATGTGCCTGGTATGTGTGCTGCGGCTGGGGTGTGACAATGCTGTTTGAGGAGAAGGCGGCAGAGTGTGATAGCAGTGAGGGTGTGGACAACTAACAGTGAACTCCTCCCAGGGAACGGGAAAGTGATTCTGTAACCAACGGTAGAATTACTTTTGGATTTGTAATGAAGATGGTTCTATGATTTGTCTTTGACTATTCACAGATAATTGTAAATTCTGGTTTTATAAGCCCAAGTCATTTTACATTTGCTTTTCCAAGATGTATTAAATTGGAATTTTTAACCCTTTATACACAAGAAAAGTTATAATCACTCACTGTGTGTTTCTCTTCCCCTCCGCAGTCAGTACACCTAGCCCCTGTTTTATTTCCTTTAAATCCCATCAGGTAGCCTCTTCTGACTGTGCTAAGGACCATCCTTACCTCCTCCTGGAGCAAAGGAGTAAAGCTCCCTGGAGAAGGAGCTGTCCGGTTACAGTTCCCAAGTGCAGAACTCGAGTTCAGTGGCTAGCTTCAGAAGCCAAGAGAGGTCCCTTTCAGCGAGAACACCTTCCATGGTTAGGAGAGACTCCCTTAGCAGCCCGGGGTCAGCTCACCAGGAGGGAGGCCCCGCAGGACCCCCAGGGACCGGCT
The DNA here is from genome assembly GCF_964237555.1 of Oryctolagus cuniculus. Taxonomy (NCBI): domain Eukaryota; kingdom Metazoa; phylum Chordata; class Mammalia; order Lagomorpha; family Leporidae; genus Oryctolagus; species Oryctolagus cuniculus. Next base: position 14,937,472 of record NC_091451.1, on the reverse strand, counting down.
GAGGAATGCGTGTTTCTGTCACCAGCCACCTGTGATTCCAGAGACCTTGTGCCTGCGGCTGTGGTCCTCGGAGCCTGGCAGGCTCCACCCCCAGGCTCCTTCTAGTAGGCTGGGTGTAGTTCATCTCCAGACTCTACCACGTTGAGTGTTTTCACCCACAGTGCAGATGGCACCGCGCAGAGTAAGAGCTCCCAGGATGTGGGAGCACCTCTGTTTCGCCCTGCATCCTGTGCATAAATGTTCTGTGGCAAGCCCGGATCCGGGGAACCGTTCCTCTCCGCTTTGTCTTCCACACGGTTTTGTGAGTGATTCTCAAGGACGGCAGATACAGGAGTTCCCTGAGTCATCAGCTCGGGGCAGCTGAAGTTTGCCGCTGAGCTCAGCTAAACAAGCCGGGCATCTCTTGTCCGTCTGCAAGGTGCCTTCCTCTGCCGAGGCCTTACTCCTCACCAGCCCCGCCCTGCCAGCCGGCAGAACTCCTTCTTCCCTGTGTATATGCAAATAAACCTGTTACTCGCTTCTCACGCCTTCCTCTTCTCTTCCAGGGAAGACTTGGTTGCCTAGACACCCCTCCTCCTTGCATTGTTTCCCGTTTTAATTCTTGCCTTGAGGAACCTTGGTTCAAAGCCATGCTGAAGACAGAAGACACAGGCTGCTACGCCACATCCCCGACAGCGCTTGCTGTCACTTCTGGGGGTTGGACAAAGGCCATCCTGGACAGCGGAGTGTAGGGTAGGAGCCATGTCTGCTTGGTCTCCTGCCCAGGCTTACCCATCACAAACACCACCACCCCCAACACACACACACACACACACAAACACACACGATGTTTTCCGATGATTCCAAATATGCAGTTGTTTTTCCTGCCCCATCTCAGGTATGAATTAAATACTTTTTTCTTCAAAAAAGCAAAACTCATATTCTGCCTCCTCCACTGAGATTTCTTGCCAAGCAAAAACTCCCATCAGGCAAGTGGGCGCTTCCACAGGGAGGCTGTCCCCTCAGCGGGGTGACACGTCAGGGTCGAAGCCCCAGGTGGGAAGCAGGGCTCCGGGGGCAGCAGCAGCAGGGTGGCTGGTGGCGGTTCACACGGCTGTGTGCCAGCCCCTGCTCAGCTGACCTTGAGCTCATGCTAGGATGAAATCAAGAGACTTCAAAATCACTTGAATTTCTTATAAAAAGAGTGCTTCTCACGTGCACTAGAAGAGAGCACGCAGGAAGGTCCCATCCATTGCATCCTGGCTGGTTTCATGGTCCGTGCACGGGTGGGAAGGTGCTTCCCAGGACGGACACTCAGAGGCCAAGCTCTGACTTGCCAGGGACAGGCAGGGGTTCCCAGATCCCGTTCACAACAGCGTCTGCTTGTGGCTGTGCACAAGGCTCTTGCCAGTGCTCATCCATGAGACGGTCACATCGTTGGGAAATGGGGCATTACTGAAGTTGGGAGATAACTCCTTTCTGGGGTCCAAAGTTACAAGCTCGTGGGCTGTTCCAGCTGAGGTGCAGAATGCTACCTTAGACAAGGGCTGCCTCTGCGTCTGCTACGCCTGCGAAAACCAGGGAGAGAAGGCTAGCCAGATGCTGACCCAGAATCCCTAGGCATTAAAGAAGTTCTTGTGGGCTAGGGAAGCTGGGAGGGAAGGGTTCAAGCAGACTCCCAGTGGCAAGAATGACACGGGAGGTGGGCTCATCGGCTTCCTGGGCCCACAGAAGCAGCGTTCAACACGCCACTGCACCGGTCTCCAAGACACTCGGTCACTAGGACTCAAAAAAATCCTCAAGTATGAGCCTTAGTAATAATGGAGGTTGGTTTGGGAATGTTCTTGGCAGACGCCGTTGTTAGAAGGTATAAACACCACGGGTGGGCTGGGGGCTGTTGTCTGATGAACACCAGCAGGCTTACACACGCACCTGAGACAGGTGAGTGAGGGTGGGGGTTGCTGACCACCGCAGGCCTTCATGGGCCAGCAATCTCCCTGCTGGACTGCCCACACACACTGGCTAGTGACAATACTTGGGGCCTCTGCCACCTCTTTTTTTCCTTATTTTGTTCCACAGTAGTGTTTTCTTTGTTGTTGTGTTTTTTGTTTTTGTTTTTGTTTTTGTTTGTTTGTTTGTTTGTTTTAAGATTTATTTATTTGAAAGAGTTACAACAGAGAGAGAAGGAGAGGCAAAGAGGTCTTCCATCCGCTAGTCCACTCTCCAGTTGGCTGCAACAGCTGGAGCTGTGCCGATCTGAAGCCAGGAGCTTCTTCCGGGTCTCCCACATGGGTGCAGGAGCCCAAGGACTTGGGCCATCTTCTACTGCTTTCCCAGGCCATAGCAGAGAGCTGGATCGGAAGTGGAGCAGCCGGGACTTGAACCGGCACCCATATGGGATGTGGACACTGCAGGCAGCAACTTTACCTGCTATGCCACAGCACCGGCCCCTCAGTGTTTTCTAACCTCTCTAGCCTTACCAAGACCCCACCTTAAAAGTTAAGGCTAACTGCTCTTATCTCTCCATGACATTGATCTAGCAAAGACAAGCGCATTCTGTCCTGGTTCTTCAATGGAACACCTGCGTTAGCCTCGGGGAAAACACCCAGGCCCCTGGGGACCATGAAATGGAAGTCCCTCTTCAGTTTAAAATCTCGTTCCTTCCATTCCAGCTCCTGGGGGGTCATCCCACTCACGAGTTCTTATTCCTGCAGTAACTGTTCTGCCCTCCAGAACCAGTTGGGGGCCAAAGTCCTTGGCAAGTGCACAGCTGCTCGGAGCCTCGTCGTCCTCTGTGACATGTGGACGTGCCCTCCGCAGCACCTCTGCGTTGGAGGGTTTGAGCACACCAGGGCCAGGCGTTTTGGCAAAGCAGGCAGAGCCGCCACTTGGAACATCTGCATCCAATGTTGGAGTGCCTGACTTGTCTCAGCCACTCTGATTCTGAGTCAGCTTCCCGTTAGTGTACCCGGGAGGCAGTGGGTGATGGCCCAAGTACTTGGGTTCTTGCCAACCACATGGGAGACCCCCTGATGGGGTTCCTGGCTCCCAGCTTCAGTCTCGCATAGTCCTGGATGTTGTGGCCATTTGAGGAGTGATACAGTGGATAGAAGATAACCCTCTCCCTCTTCATCACTCTACTTTTCAAATAAATATGTTTTAAAATATCAAGCATATATAGGCATAGATGCTTATTTATTGATACAATAGAAATAGAAGATATCTGTATATAATAATTATACAATAAACTATGTTTTCACAGCTTAGCACATTGGTACTTAGCACAGAAGTGTTTGCCACCATTAGCATATCTTCTCTTTTTTGCTCTCTGTTGCTGGGTGATAGCGATGTGCACACCCCACTGAAGGTGGTTTTGGATGAAACATAAGGATGCATAAGGAATATAAGAAAGCAAATTCTGCAGGGAAAGAGTTTACTGTTTATCAGCAAGTCGTAATCCGAAAACAGGAGAATAAATTATTCTGATTGTAGGAAACCAGACTACAGCTGTGTTGGGGGACTTTAGCACCAACTGTATTTTAGGAAGCCAAGGGTCCGGGAGCTGGGAACTTAAAGGAGCCAGGCGTGGCCGACAGAGGCATGGTACCCTCGCTTTGTGACAGCAGATCTGCAGGCGGTGGCCAGTTCTGTTCAACTGCTGTGTGAATATGGTGGTGCTGGAGGTGACCCGGGCCCCAGAAGCTGGGGCAGCACGCTGCTCTCCGGCCTCTGGAGCTGAAATTCTGCCATCCGGCAGGGGGCCAGCCCTAAGAGAATCCGGAAAGTGAGAGGCTGTGGGTGAGCTCTGTGTCTATGCCAAAGACAGTTTTGACTGGATGGTGCCATGCAGCCCTCTGTGTGCGTGTGTGTGTGTAATATTCTATAACATCTAATTCAAGAGGAAACTAAGCCGCACAAAACCCTCTGGGAAGTCCGACTAGGCCGAGGAGAAGGCTCTGGGCTGAGCTCCAGCCCCCTGGGCCCTGGGGACAGATCTGGACCAGGGAGCCCAACGCACCAGTGTGGCACTCAGAGTGGGCAGGCAGAGAAACACAAGGGAGAATTCGAATGGCAATGAAACTAGACTTGGGGCGGGAAGCGTCTTTCAAATAAGACACATCTGCCACAGGAGGCGCCTGCACGCAGCCCGGGAGGTGTGGAGGAAGCAAGGCCTGCACAAGCATCCTGGAGCCTGTCACGCAGGATTGGGCATGGCCGGCTGCAGGGACCCAGCGCCTCGCTGCAGGGAGGCAGGGGCCTGGCGGGGCTCTGTGCTCGCCTCGTGTCTTGCTGCGGTTCCAGACTGGGAGAAACACCCTAACCTCCCCGGGGACACCAGCTGGGACGTGCACCAGTGGCGAGGGCCTGGAAATGTGTATCAGGAGGCTGGGAGAGGGGTGTCGCACCTTTGGCAAAGCAAGGACTGGGTCCCGCCGAGCTTGGCCGCGGGCCACCCTCCCCCTCACCTCTCCCGGGCACTGATGCCTCTAGGGTGTGTGTGCTGATGTTTCAGCCTCTGGGTGACAAAGCTAGCACTTGAATGACTTCCAGAGAAGAGCAATAGACATTTCGGAGAGAAGAGACAGAAGGGGTCAGAGGGTGAGACGGGTGTTCTCTGGGTTGCAGGCATGTAGCGGCTAAGAGGGGAGGAAAGGGACCCTTCAAGCTGTCAGCACCCTGGGGCTGGAAGGCGAAAGGACACGTTTCTAATGGGTTCTGCCCCTTTGGCAGGGCCCAAGAAGGCTGGCTCAGATCCTCCGGGTTCCTGGAAGATCTTTTTTTCCCTAAATGAGCTGTGCTAAGGCGGCTTGCAGCTCGCAGCTCTTAGCTTTATCCCAGTTTTCAATGAACCTGCTCCGAAAGCTTTGCTCCTTGAGCAGCCCCCTAGGGGCAGGGGCAGCCAAGTTTAGCTTTCGTGGGGAGGGTGAGTGGGCAGCTGGCCCTGCCTCTGCCTCCCTCCAGGTCCGGGGACTGTGGGGGTGAGAATTGGCACAAAGCCAATCGTGTCCAAATCCTCCAGCTCCTCCAGCTTGCTCTTCAGTGGAGAGACCCCGGAGGTGGCACAGGCTTGGGCCCCAGTGAAGCTGGGTGCTCGGCATGGCTCTCAGGAGGCTGATGGAGCCTGGAGGGACCCACTCCCTGATCTGGGGTCCAGGAGACAACCTCACACCCCCCGAAGCCCAGCAGGTACACTTGAGGTGGCCCTGAGGAGTGGGGTTTGCACCTCCTGCCTGCTAAACTCAGTGCTGTTTATCCACTTTTTCTCCCAGGTCAATGTGCAGGAAGTGCAGACTTCAGGAGCTGGTAAGTCCATGGGGGCCACTGGGAAGGGCAGGCGGGAGGGGCTCAGGGTTGGCCGGGCTGGTCCTGATGCCCGTGCACTGGACCACAAGGCCAGCTGGCCTCCAGGACCGCCCACAAAAAAGGTCAAGCTTCGAGGATAAGCTGGAGTTGTCTGGGCTGCTGCCTAAGAGGTCAAGCTATAGGCACATTCAGGATTCAAGACTATCAGCCCACTTGTGTCACACGGGGTCATTTGGACTTTGGGTTCTAGTTGGCATTGGCTCCGTGGTTGCTAATCCAGTGATGGGCAAGGCTTTGGCTCTTCAGCCCTGGGTGCCTCTGCGGCCGGGGGCAAGGCCTTGCCAGGCAGGAAGGCGCTGTCTCCGGCCAGGCCCTTACCGAGACCACCCGGCTGCACAACAGGTGACGACCTGCGTGAGTCCTGGAATTCCTGGTGCCCGGGCTCCACCTTCCTCACACTCCGGGATTGCCACCTTCAAAATCCAGAGCAACAGGGAGCTTCCGAGCTCCTGTGTAGGCCCTGAGGGTGGGCCTGCCCTGTGGGCTTCTGCACTCATCCCCACTGGGGTCCACGGGTGGGGGAGGGGCAGGGGACCTCTGAGAGTTGGGGGAGGCACGAGCTTCTCAGCCAGCAGGTCCCCTTCCTCTCCCTCGTCCCCTCCCTGTGCCCGTGCTGAGCACACGGCAGGCTCTCTGCCTGGAGCTCACCCATTCCCCACCCAGTCTCCCTTTCTCATGACGCACCCCCTCTCCCCAGCAGCCTCGCTCAGGAACCCAGGCTGCGTGCACAGGGAAAGCCCGGACCCCTGCCGTGCCCGCGGTCGCCAGGCCTTTCTTGCTGCCGGTCTTCGGTGTGGCTCCAGGGCTCAGGAGGCATCAGCTGCCCTGGCTCCCCCAGGGCCTCTGCTATTCAAACCTCCTCCCGGGCGATCGCGGTGGGCCCCTCTGGAGGGCAGCTCTGAGAGCGGCTTCTGCGCCACAGCTGCCCCCGGCTCTCTGTGCCCCTTCTTGCCCGTCTGTGGGCACGGATCCCCGGCGCCTGCTCCCCCTCAGTGCCGGCGGAGAGGGAACTAACCAGCGCGTCCCGGCTCTGCGTCACTTCCCGATCTCTGCGGCCCCTTCTGGTGCCCGCGAAGCCCCTGCCCCAACGATGGGGTGGAGATGGGGAGTCAGGGAGGGTGCTGGGTGGAAAGTGGGGGTCCTGCTTGGCAGGGGTAGTAGAAAGGTGTGGCCTCTAAGGCCAGAAAGACAGGCAGTCTCTGCACTGGGACGGGAGCCCAGGCACCCCAGTCTGTCACACACGAGTGCAGGTGAGCGTCCCTTGCAGTGTGGTTGTGGGCAGTCGTGAGAATAAATATGAGGCGTCTTCCCAAAGGTCATGGGAAATGCACTATGCATGGATTTCCAATTTCTTGCACCAAAATAAATGCAGCTTTTAAAAAAATGTTTATTTTTCATCTACTTGAAAGGCAGAGCAACAGAGAGAGGAAAAGAGACCGATCTTCCATCATCTAGTTCATTCTCTAAATGCCTGCAACAGCCAGGACAGAGCCAGGAGCTGCATCTGGGTCCCCCATGTGGGTTCCAGGGACCCAAGTGCTTGAGCCATCACTGCCGCCTCTCAGGCTGTGCATTAGCAGGAAGCTGGATGGAGAGCCGAGCAACTGGGACTCAAAGCAGCACCCCGAGGATGCATACAGGCCTCCCGCGTGCGGCTTAGCCTGCTGCACCGCAGCCCGCCCCAGAATGCATTTTTCTATTCCATTTCCCACGGACGTTTTGGAGCACCCTTGTGTCAAGCACCTAGCGTGACGCCCGGCATGTGGGAGGCACCGGACATAAAGAGCTTACAGCGATTGCCGTTATAACCATGTCTTCCTTCAGGTCCGGGAACCTGTTCGCCTATGGCTCCAGCAGCCATAACGATCCTGGGAAGCCAAGTGCTGGAGGTAGGGGAAGGCAGTCCTCCTGATCCATTCCTGCTCAGCAGTTACGGGGACATAAATGCAAATGAAGCAGTGTTGTGAAATGCAGGCTTCCCTTTCTGTCCCAAGTACTTCCCAGTAAAGCCAGCCACAGAAGCTGCTCCCCAGAGCCAGGCTCTGAAAACCAGAAGCTGCTGAGGGGAACCAAGTAGCAGCAGCTGGAGGCCACCCCAGGCACTCACAGCCGTGGCTTTCCCTGCCAGTGGCTGCCTGAGACTGTGCAGGCACCGCCTGCTCGCTCCCAGCCTCGGTCTGCCAGCAGGTGTAAGAAGAGCTGGTTGAGGCTGGTGCTATGGCTCAGCAGGTTAAAGCCCTGGCCTGCAGCACCAGCATCCCACATGGGCAGCAGATCAAGTCCCGGCCGCTCCACTTCCAATCCAGCTCTCTGTTGTGGCCTGGGAAGTCAGCGGAAGATGGCTCGACTACTTGGGCCCCTGCCCCCGCGTGGGAGACCTGGAAGAAGCTCCTGGCTCCTGGCTTCAGGTTGGCTCAGCTCCAGCCATTGCAGCCAATTGAGGAGTGAAAGAGCTGCTGGAAGACCTCTCTCTCTCTCTCTCTCTCTCTGTCTCTACCTCTCCTGTAACTCTGTCTTTCAAATAAATAAAATAAATCTTAAAAAAAAGGAGAAGCTGGTTATGAGAAAGCCAAACTTAGGAAACCAAAACGAGGACAAAGGGACTCACATGGCACACACATGGGTTCAGTGCCACCGCCCATCTGCTGCATAAAAAGAGGTCCCAGTGGGTGTAGGGATATAGGCTAAGCTCTGAGTGAGTCCTTTAGGGGCTGGCATTGTGGCACTGAGGGTTTAAGCCACCTGCAACCATCAGGATCCCATAGGGGTGCACTGGTTCGAGTCCCAGTGCTCTGCTTCCAATCCAGCGCCCTGCTAATGCACCTGGGAAGGCAGTGGCCCCTGCCACCCACATGGGAGACCCACATGAGGTTCCTGGCTCCTAGCTTCACTCTGGCCCAGCCCTGGCTGTTGTGGCCAGCTGGGGAGTGAAGCAGCAGCAGATGGAAGCTTTCTCTCTCTCTCTCTCTCTCTCTCTCTCTCTCTCTCTCCCTCTCCCTCCCTCCCTCCCTCCCTCCCTCTCTGTCTCTCCCTCCCTCTCTCTATGACTCTGCCTTTAAAATAAATACAGAGGAGCCACCCGTCTGCAGTGGAGCCACAGTGTGCTGATGTCACCGTGACCCCGAGCTTTGCTGAGGTGGCCGACAGCCCCCAGAACTGGAACTTTCTTCAGGGAGGAGCTGTCTCAGGCTCCTTTCTCCGTAAGGCTTTTCCTGTGTGTCAGAAGTCCGAGCCCCCAGGGAATCCCTGGAGTTCTCCCTTCCTGATGATGCTGGTGCCAGGGAGGGAGTCAGGGACTGCAGCACCTCCTCCCCAGCTCAACACACAGAGGTGGGCGTTAGAGGTCAGAGGTCCTTGCTCCCCAAAAACAAAGGCAACTCCTTGGGGTTGTCTCCCTTTCGAAACTTTAATCCACGGGGGATAAAGAACCCCCTCGCTGGGTGAGAGCGGAATGCGCAGAGGGAAGCCACGTCCCGGAAACAGAGTGACGTGAGACCGCCAAGGACGGGGAGTGTGCCTCTGCCCCCACTGTGCCCTGGCGCTCTGCCGCCTGGGTGTCGAGCGTGCGTCAGCGACTGCTTCTGCGTGGGAGAGGGAGAGAAGCCATCCCATCTCCTCCTGTGCCCCCAGTCCTGCTGCCCACCAGCCAGGGGAAGCCTGGTCACAAACCAGCCCTCCTCCGAGCCAGTCCATTCCTGGCCTAGACCCTCTCGTCCAGGTCCCAAAGGGTGGCCACTGGGGGTGTCTGTGTGGTGGCAGGAGTCCATCCTGGTGTGAGAGTGGGATTGTAAACTGTTGTGGCTGCCACCTCTCCGCCCCAGGCGCCACACTGCAGGTGCGAGAATAATCAGGTGTCCTCAAGGCACCATGAGGGTCCCGACGATGACGGTGCTGCGTGAGGAGCGTAAAACAAAAACTAAAACACACTGTGCACGTATGCATACGCCCCAAAGAGGAATGCCCATTCCTGTTAAAAATTATTTTATTTTTAAGGGTGTATTTGTTTATTTGAAAGGCAAGCTTACAGAGAGAGACAGAGAGACAGAAAGAGAGCTTCTATCTGCTGGTTTGCTCCCCAATGCCTGCGACAGTCAGAGCTGGGCCAGAACAAAGCCAGGAGCCGGGGGCTTTCATCAAGTCTCCAACATGGGTGCAAGGACCCAAAGACCTGGACCAGCTTCTGCTGCCTTGCCAGGCACACTAGCAGGGAGCTGGATTGGAAGCGGAGCAGCTGGGACTATAACAGACACTCTGATGTGGGATGCTGATCCTGCAAGAGGGCCCTTAACCCTCCTCCTCACTGCACCACAATGCCAGCCCTGGAATACACATGTTTCATCAACACATAAAACAGGACTCACATTCTGGACACTGGCGATGTCACTCATTCACTCGTGTGTGAAGAGGATGGGGAGGAACACACAACAGAGCAAGAGGAAGAGGATCAGCTAGGATACTGCAAACGGTTGTGATTCAAGAGACCCAGGCAGTGGAAAGGACTGATGAACGGATGAATGACACGGGATGTCCCATGGGATGTCTTTCGGCCGTGGGAAGGAATGAAGTACTGATTCATGCTGCAATGTTGTGGACCTGGAAAGCATTATGCCCAGTGAAAGAAGCCAGGCACACAAGCCTGCATATTGTGTGATTCCCTTTATATGAAATGTCCAAGCCGGCGCTGCGGCTCACTAGACTAATCCTCCACCTGCAGTGCCGGCACACCGGGTTCTAGTCCCGGTCGGGGCGCCGGATTCTGTCCCGGTTGCCCCTCTTCCAGGCCAGCTCTCTGCTGTGACCAGGGAGTGCAGTGGAGGATGGCCCAAGTGCTTGGGCCCTGCACCCCATGGGAGACCAGGAGAAGCACCTGGCTCCTGCCATCAGATCAGCATGGTGCGCCGGCTGCAGCGCGCCGGCCGTGGCGGCCATTGGAGGGTGAACCAACAGCAAAAGGAAGACCTTTCTCTCTGTCTCTCTCTCTCTCACTGTCCACTCTGCCTGTCACAAAGAAAAAAAAAAAAAAAGAAAAGAAATGTCCAGAACAGGCAAATCTACAGAGATAGGAAGTAGATTAGGTTTGTCCCGGATAGGGAGAAGTATTGGGAGTGAGGGGAATGGGGGTGACTGCTAATGGATTTGGGGTTCCTTTTTGGGGAGATGAAAATCTATTAAACATATAGCCATGGTTGTAAACTCAGTAAATGTACTAAAAACCATTGAACTGTACGTTGTATATGGGTGAATTTTATGGTATACAAATTGTATTTCAATAAAGACTTTTAAAAGAAAAACTTAAGGGCAGGCGTTTGGTGGAGCTTACATTCCACACTGAATTGCCTGGGTTTCAGTCCCAAATCTGCTTCCGATTCCAGGTTCCTGCCCCCACTGGGAGGCAGCGGTGATGGCTCCAGCACTTGGGTTCCTGGATTCAGTTCCGGTTCCCAGCTTCTGCCCCGGCCCAGTCCCAGCCATTGTGGGCATTTGGGGGGTCAACCAGCAAATGAGATTCTCCCTCTCTCTTTCTCTGCCTCTCAAATTAATTAATTAATATTTTTTAAAAAACTGAGCAAGGGAGGGTGCTCATGTGGGTGGCCTCTGGGTGCTTCCTCTTTGTGCTTCTGGTTTCATATGGGAACTGAGTGAGGTTCACCTACCTTAACCCTGCCCCCGGCCATTGCCCTCACAGGAGGTGCCCTTGCTTCTGCCCCGTCGGGCATGGAAACCCAGCACTGGCCAAGGGCTCCCGGGAGCTGCCTCAAAGCTGACTCCAAAGAAGGGTGGACAGGCTACCTCCCCTCCTGGCTCCCAGACCACCTCCTCCACTTCCTAAAAATGCTGGCCACCAGGCTGCCTTGACAGGGACACCCAGGGCCCGGGGTGTTCTGTTACCTCTCCGTGTGCGTTTCCTGCCTCGGTTTTTCTCTCCGGAAGGTGGGCATAAAATAAAGCAGAACAGTTTCCATAGTAAATGCTGTAACTCATGTGGGAACACCCATCAGTGTACTGTATACAGACAGTGCCTGGGGAGTGTGGTTCCCCAAAACACAGCACGCTCCCCCAAACAGCAAACCAAAATACAGACGCAGGCTTGAACGTGGAGAAACTGCCAGAAGGGTCCAGGGAAGTCATGATCCTCCCCCCCCTCCACCCCGCAATTCTTTATTTTCAGGCTGAGACAGGAAAAGAGCGCCTATCTGCTTGCGCACTCTCCAAACGCTTGCAACAGCCTGGGCTGGGCCAGGCGGAAGCTGGGAGCTGGAAACTCAAGTCAGGTCTTCCGGGTGGGTGTCAGGAACCCAGTTACTGGACCCCATCTCTGTTGCCTCCCTGGAAGCTGGAGTCGGAGCCGGAGCCGGGTACCGAGCCCAAATTTTCCAATGTGGGACGCAGGCATTTTACCTGCTAGGTTAAATCCCCACCCCCCACCCGAGTCATAATCTTAATTGAGATCCCATGTGCCTGACACGTTGGCTGCCGGGAAGCCAAGATGAAGAAAATGGTCTTGTGAGTCAGCTGTCTGGGCTGCAAGTGATGGAGACCCAGTTTCAACTGCGCAGCTGCACGGGGAAGCTGGTGTCTCCCCAGCCGGGCAGATTTGCAGGAACTTGCTCTGCCCTCCCCGGCACCCTCCTCTGGGGCCTGGGAAAATTCCTGCCACTCTCAGTGGGACGTGAGAGGGGGCATCGTCTCCCAGAGCCCCCGGCTCCGTTCCTGTGGGAACGGGAGTGGGCGTGGCCAGTGGAACTGCCCATCACCATCACGCATCTCAGCTTTAAGGAGCCTGGACGAAGTGAGCGGTCACCTGCGGCTGCCGCGGCCGCTCGGAGCTCCGTGGCTGCGCGGCCTCGTCTTCCCCTCTGCTGCCCTCAGGGCTCTGCTCTGTCCCGGGCTGGCATGGAGGCAGCCACCACCCCTAGTCAGGGCCTCAGGCTGCCTCGTTCTACGCCCCCTACACACATTGGCGGGGGGTGGCACGGCAGGAAGAGGGTCCACTCTGTCTGGACCACCGTGGGCAGCACTTCGCCTTCCGGGCCTCTCGCGGCTGTGAGTGGAGAGGCGAGGCCTCGGCCGGCAGTGCTTCGGTCAGCCGGAGCCAGCCGGGAAGACCAGAGCTGGCCTTGCAATGGCAGAGGGCGGGTGCACTTTGAGGACAGGGACCCAGCAGCTGCCTTGGGGTCAGAAATCTGGGCTGAAGACTTCCTGAGGTTCAACATCTAGTGTAAGGCAAGTCCCAGCCGAGCCCTCAGAAGCCTTGGCTACCGTCCAGTTGGCTGCTGCGGCGGCGGCTGGGGCGCGCTAGAAGGCTCGCATGGGAAGGTGCAAACGGGGGCTGCTGCCATCGTGGCGGGAGTGGGAATGGGAATGGGAATGGCCCCACTGACCAAGGGCCGGCCCAGCCTCTGCAGGGACCGCCTGGGGATGGGCCCCTGGCCGGGCAGGGCTGGGCTGGCCCTGTCCACGCTCCGGGGTTTGTCATTTCCTGTGAGAGGCTCTGGCTTCCCGTCTGCTCTCTCCTCCTCCCTGCCCATGCCCAGGCTGCACCACGGCACAAGCCAGAGCTGCTAATTGTGTTAGCTCACTTTCCTCCCTGGCCCTGCCCTCCCTGTAATCGGATTTCCAAGGGGTGGGGGGCAGGCAAGGCCCAGGCTCAGGAAGAAGCCCGGCCCCCTCCCTTGCGTCCGCTGGGCCTGCTAATTCGATAGAGCTCCTCGCTGAGCTTGCCCAGAAGCCCATTAGGCACAGATCTCATCTGCGTCCCGCGGCCCTGGCCAGGGAGCGCTCTGCGGTCTCAGCCCAGAGGAAATTCAGCCTCCAATTCAGTTTCTGCCAAAGGAAGTCAAGTGTCCCGTATACTAAGCAGCCGGTGACTGAGCACCTACCACGTGCCACACCTGGTGCCGGCGCTTCATAGCCGATCTTATCACCCTGGGGAGCCCAGGTGCAGGGCCTGGGGCTGATCACCCAGGGCTGTGGCACAAGGCGCTCCTGGCATTTGAACGGATTTGCCCTTGGACATGAGGGCTGTGATCCAGGTGACTTCCTGGGGGAGCACCAGGGGGCCACTGCAGAGCTCAGCCCAGCCACCCCACCCTGCGCGCCAACAGCTGCCTGCGGGTCCCCCACGCGGAAGCTCAGCGAGCAAGGCTCAGGCAGTGCGTGTGGCAGGGCAGAGAGGGGCAGCTCTGCTCATCTGTCAGCTCTGACCTTGGACGAGGAAACTGAACTCTGAGCCAGGCTTCCTCCTCTGGAAGTCGGGGCTGATGCGATCCGTGCTGCAGGGCTCTGGTGAGAACTCTGCAGGATCTGTACCCAAGTCTCTGCTCCACTGTGGGAGGCCAGACTCACGAACCGACCCCCTGCTCTTTCATTTTTCCCAGAGCCTGAGCCACCTCTGTGTCTGGCTGTCACCCACCCTCACTCTTGACTTCCTTCCCAGGAATCCCAAAGAGCTCCAGGCCTGGCTTCCCCAGGCCTGCTGCCCTGCCTTGCTCAAGTCTGTCTGAAGGTCACCTCTTCCGGGAGGGCTTCCCTGCCCACTTGGTCTGAATTAGCCAGCCCCACCCTGACTGCCCACCCGCTCCGCCGGTGTCACACACGCCACTGCATGACGGTTGTTTTGTTTTTGAGAACGTGCGCTCACTCCATGGGGAATGAACCAGGCACCATTCTGTGCTGAGAACAGAACCAGGCCTGGTGTGTACTCAACACCTGCTGCTTAAACCAAGGAGCCTGTCCTCTTTATTAGTTTCTAGATAATGTTTAATTTCAGTTGTAATTTCCTTTCCTCCCTGTGGGTTAGGTGTGTTTAGTGTGTTTGTTAATTTCTATATGATTACAGCTTGGGGGATTATTTTCTTGTCTGACTTTATTGGATCAGGATCGGAGAGTGTAGCCCATAGAACCTGCACAGCTGGCCCTCTGAGTCCACTAGGCCTGCACCATCAGCCAATCAACTGCAGGGGGAAATGTTTTTCAATGTTTATTTATCTATTTCTTCTGAAGGGCGGAGTGGGGGAGAGAGAGCGGGTGGGGGGCATCTTTCATGTGCTGGTTCATTCTCCAAAGGCCTGCAACAGCCAAGGGCTGGGCAGGCCAAAGCCAGGAGCCTGGCCAGCGCCGCGGCTCAATAGACTAATCCTCCGCCTGTGGCGCCAGCACACTGGGTTCTAGTCCCGGTCGGGGTGCCAGATTCTGTCCCGGTTGCTTCTCTTCCAGGCCAGCTCTCTGCTGTGGCCCGGGAGTGCAGTGGAGGATGGCCCCAGTGCTTGGGCCCTGCACCTGCATCGGAGACCAGGAGAAGCACCTGGCTCCTGGCTTCAGATCAGCACGGTGCGCCGGCCACAGCGGCCATTGGAGGGTGAACCAACGGCAAAGGAAGACCTTTCTCTCTGTCTCTCTCTCACTGTCCACTCTGCCTGTCAAAAAAAAAAAAAAAAAAAAAAAAAAAAAAAAAAAAGAAGAAGAAGCAGCAGCAGCAGCAGCAGCCAGGAGCCAAGTCTCTCACATGGGTGGTAGGGACCTGAGCGCTCGGGTCATCATCTGCTGCCTCCCAGGATCGCAGTAGCAGAAAGTCAGATCAGAAGTGGAGTAGCTGGGACTCAGATCCACGCTCGGATATTGGATTGTGGGATCCCAACCAGTGGCTTAACCTGCTGAACCACAATGCCTGCCCCTGAAAATATATTTTTTAAGATTTTATTTATTTATTGGAGAGGTAGAGTCACAGACAGAGAAAGGGAGAGACAGAGAAGAAGGTCTTCCATCTGCTGGTTCACTCCCCAGATGGCCGCAATGGCCAGAGCTGTGCTGATCCGAAGCCAGGAGCCAGGAGCTTCTTCCAGGTCTCCCACAAAGGTGCAGGGACCCAAGCACTTGGGCCATCTTCCACTGCTTTCCCAGGCCAGAGCAGAGAGCTGGATTGGAAGTGGAGCAGCTGGGACTCGAGCAGTGGCTGAACTCGCTGTGCCACAACACCAGCCCCATCTTCTTTCTTATTTTTTAATGACTAGTTCTGGCTAATCAAAGAGACACACGAAAACGTCCCACTTTAATTTTTACAGACTTCCCCTTGCATCTCTAATGGTTTTTGCTGTCTATAATTAGCTGCTATTTGTCTGGCGATACAGGTTTACGGCTGTAGGCGAGGTATTTATTGAGCACTTAGTTTAAAAATGGGTCCGGAGGGAGACCCATGGGGCTCTCAGATCTGCTGAGGAGAGCGGGCCTCCCGTTCACATGTAGAGTGAGAACGGCTGTGGTCTCAGGACACGCGGTGGGAGGGCAAGGCGGCCCCCGCAGCCCACACTGGAAAGGATGAGACAAAGCCGAAGCATCCCTGGGGTTCACGCTGGGCGGCACCGCCGCGGTGTCGGGGAGGCCAAGGCGCCTGTGCAGGCTCCCCACAGCTTTCGGGGCCCTCAGAGCCCCCGGCCACCCGCACCTCTCAGGGCAGCAGTGAGGGGAGGCTCTCGAGCCCCCTCGGCCTGCGTGGCCCTCTCTTCACGCTCACACGCAGAGCTCCAGTGTTCTCTTCCTTAGGGGGAAGGGCTGCGCAGATTCCTTGTGGAGGAGCAGGTCTCTGATGTTTTTTCTTTTCTTTCTTTTCTTTTTTTAAAGAATATTTGAAAATATATATAGAAACCTTTGAGTTTTGTCCCCAGAGCTTGCTGGGAGGACCTGGCTTTGACCTTCCTGTGTCTGTATAGCAGGTGACCCGGGTAGACAGGCTGTGAAGATGCTGGCTTGAGGAGGATGCCACCCAGGGACCCCAGACCCGTGCCCACTCGCCTGCTCTTGGTCAGGACAAGGGGCGGGTGTCTGCCTCAGCCTGGCCTGCCACGCCTCTCTCCTGTGTTTGCTGCGCCCTGAGCACCATCGGGAGAGAGTGTGAGGTCTCCGCTCTTCACGTACCTGCCCCAGCCCCGCTCTGTTTCTTCCTCTGTAAAACCAGCATCGTAATAATGCCTTCCTTGGGGATGGCTCCGTGATGCTGCGGGTTAAAGCCCTGGTCTGCAGTGCCGGCGTCCCTTATGGGCGCTGGTTTGAGTTCTGGCTGCTCCACTTCCAGTCCAGCTCTCTGCTCTGGCCTGGGAAAGCAGCAGAAGATGGCCCAAGTCCTTGGGCCCCTGCACCCGCGTGGGAGACCTGGAAGAAGCTCCTGGCTCCTGGCTTCAGATCCACTCACCTCCACCCATTGCAGCCATCTGGGGAGTGAGCCAGCGGATGGAAAAATCTCTCTGTTTCCACCTGTCTATAATTCTTTCAAATAAATGAAATACAAATCTTTAAAACATAATAATACCTTCCTCACAAGACAGTGTATATGAAAGTGCTTTATACGGGCCGGCTCCTATGATGCTGTTCCCAGCTGCTCCACTTCCCATCCAGCTCCCTGCTAATGCACCTGGGAAAGCAGAGGAAGATGGCCCAAATGCCTGGGTCCCTGCCACCCACATGGGAGAACCAGATGGAGTTCTGGGCTCCTAGCTTTGGTCTGGCCCAGCTCCTGCAGGTATTTAGAGAGTGAACCACTATATGGAAGCTTGTTCTCTGTCGCTCTCTGTCTCTCCCTCTCTCTGTAACTCTGCCTTTCGAATAAGTAAGTATTTTTTTTAAAGTGCTTTTTAGGGGCCGGCCCTGTGGC
Organism: Oryctolagus cuniculus; assembly: GCF_964237555.1. NCBI lineage: Eukaryota > Metazoa > Chordata > Mammalia > Lagomorpha > Leporidae > Oryctolagus > Oryctolagus cuniculus. Next base: position 14,920,485 of record NC_091451.1, on the reverse strand, counting down.
ATAGAAGGTTAAGCCTCCACGTGCAGTGCCATCATCCCATACGGGCGCCATTCCAGTCCTGGCTGCTCCACTTCCCATCCCCTGGGAAAGCATCAGAGGATGGCCCAGGGGCTTGAGCCCCTGCCCCTACATGGGCGAGGTCAGATAGGAGCCCTGGAAAGGCTTGGCACAGCCTGTTCACCAGTTTAACCACAAGTGTTGTTTCTTGAGGGATTGTGACGTAATTATGGGAAAGTGCTAAGAACTGTGTGCAGGTGCTCTCATGGACTTCGCAGAACTTTGAGTAGATAACTTACCGTTCAGTGGTACGGGCAAAGAAACCGTGGCTCCAGAAGTTTAAGGAATAGGCCCGAGGTCACACAGCAAGAGATAGAGCTGGGATTTGAAGCAGGAATTATGATTGCAGAACCCGCACACTTACCCTGCCTCTGAACGTCCCTGAACCTCTGCAATCCTCGGATTGCTGGTCATGCAAGAGAATAAATGTGCCTCACGGTATGACTGAAATGCTACACTGTGTGTGAGAAAGGCCTGCATAGCCCATGGTGCATGGCCCATGGTGTTAGCTTCCCGTCACGTCACCTGTGCACTGGGGAAATTTGCAGAGGTAGGTATTTCCTGATATCTACCTACGATAGATTCTTTTTTTTTTTTTTTACCTTTTTAAAAAAAATTATTTGACAGGTAGAGTTATAGACAGTGAGAGAGAGACAGAGAGAAAGGTCTTCCTTCTGTTGGTTACTCCCCAAATGGCTGCCACGGCCTGCGCTGCGCTGATCCAAAGCCAGGAGCCAGGTGCTTCTTCCTGGTCTCCCATGCGGGTGCAGAGCCCAAGCACTTGGGCCATCCTCCACTGCCTTCCCGGGCCACAGCAGAGACCTCGACTGGAAGAGGAGCAGCCGGGACCAGAACCCGGTGCCCATATGGGATGCTGGCACTACAGGCGGAGGATTAACCAAGTGAGCCATGGCGCCGGGCCCCCTAGGATAGATTCTACAATGTCCATTACATTTGCTGATGATAGGGAACAACGCAGCTTTATCAACGATTTGCTGGGAAAAGTAAATGAGAATATGTATGTAAAATGCTTAGTATTGGGCCCAGTGCTCTGGCATAGTGGATACAATGGGTGCCACCTCCAGTCCTGGCTGCTCCAATTCAGCTCCTGGCTAATAGTGTGGGAAAGCAGTGGAAGATGGCCCAAGTTCTTGGGCCCCTGCCACCTGCATGGGGGACCTGGAAGAAGTACCTGCTCCTGGCTACAGCCTGGCCCAGCCCTGGTCATTGTGGCCACCTGGGGAGTAGACTAGCAGATGGAAGATCTCTATCTCTCCTTCTCTTGCTGTAACTCTGACTTTCAAATTCATAAATAAATCTTTTAAAAAAGAAAAAGCTTAACACTTGCCTAGGCACACACCTGGGAGCCCTCAGTAATTAGTGGCTGTATTTAAACTTCTGTAGAATTATGTCATAATACCAAAGGCATTTGGGAAGGGCCCATGAGATGCCTTTTTCTTTCTTCTTTCTATAATTTCTAAATTCTCCACAGTAATAATATATTTCATTTCAGGAGGGTGCAATACAATTTTATTCTAATTTGTTGTGCCAATTCTAAGTGTACAATTATAAATGTATATATCTTTTTTAAAAGATTTATTTATTTATTTGAATGGCAGAGTTATAGAGAGAAAGGGAGAGACAGAAACAGAGGTCTTCCATCTGCTGGTTCACTCCCCAAATGGCCACAAATGGTGGGGGCTGGGCCAGGCCAAGCCAGGAACCAGGAGCTTCATCCGGGTCTCCCACATGGGTGGCAGGGGCCCAGTCTTGGACCATCTTCTGCTGCTTTCATAGGTGCATTAGCAGGGAGCTGGATCAGAAGTGGAGCAGCCAGGACTGGCACTGGCACTCATATGGAATGGCCACAACACTGGCCACTACGGATCCGCTTTCCATCACTATAGATCTGTTTTCTGTCTTTTCTGGAGAGTCAAAGAAACGGGATGGCACAGCGTGCACTCTGTGTGCCCATGCTCTTGCTCTCAGCACGGTGTGTTTCAGATGCACCGTGTGGTCACGTATCAGTGATGTATTCCTTTTCCTCTCTGAGTAGTATTCCATTGTATGGACATACCCAATTCTTGTATCAGTTCATCTTTTGATGGGCATTTGGGCTGTTCACACATTGGGTTACTATGACCAAAGGCACATGTCTGTGTACAAATCTGTGTGGGCATATGTTTTCATTTCTCTTAAACAAACACATACGGGTGGAATTGTGGAATCACGTAAGTGTTTAACTTTGTAAGAAACTACCAAGTTGTTTTCCAAAGTGGTTGTACTATTTTTTTTTTTTGAGAGGCCGAGAGACAAAAAGATAAAAAGAGAGAGTCCATCTTCTGATTCTCTCCCCAAATACCTACAATGGCCACGACTGGGCTAGGGTGCCACAGGGAGACTGGAACTCAAGCCGGGTCTTCCACATGCATGGCAGAAACTCGGCTGCCTAGCTGTCATCGCTGCCTCCCACACTGTGCATTAGCAGGAAGGTAGAATGGATAGTGTGGCCAGGACCCCCGCCCAGGCACTCCAGCACGGATATGGATATCCCAAGCCAAGGCCCAACCACTGCTCCAAACACCCACCCCCACAGGTTTTCAATTTACTTATTTGTTCATTCAAGTGGTAGACAGAGAGAGAGAGAGATAACAAGATGTTCCATAGCTGTCCTTTATCAAGTTCAGAAATGTTGTTTCTATTTCTATTTTGCTGAACACCTTTTAAATTTTCACAAAATTTTTGAATAACTCTGATGAGACGATCATACAGTTTTGTTTCGTTTTTAAAAAATGATGTTAGTATGCTGAATTCTGTTGATTGATTTTCTAAATAGTAAACAAATTTCTCATTCCTGTGGTAAACCTGATTTGGTCATGCCTCATTTCCCTGTCTCTCTATTGCTAGATTTGATTTGCTAAAATTTTGTTAAGCATCTATGTGTCCACACTCATTAGAGATTCATTTCTTTTCTTGTAATGCTATAATCAAATCTTTGGCCTGATTTGGGGATCTGTGCAGCGCTGGCCTCAGAAGATGAGCTGAGCTGTGTCCTTTTTCTTTCATCCTCTGAAGGAGTTTTGTAAAATTGATCCTATTCCTTTCTTAACTGTTAGGTAGAATTTACCATGGAAACCATCTAAACCTGGAGGATTCTTTGTGGGAAGATTTCTTTTTAAGTTCAACTTACTTAAACTTTTTTTTATTTATATCATAAAATTCATCACTTCAGTCATTTTATTTTATTTTTACAAAATGTATTTGAGAAGCAGAGAAAGAGAGAGAGAGAGAGAGAGAGCGAGCTCCTATCTACTTTTTCACTTCCCAAATGCCTGTTAAGGGCTGGACCAAGCTGAAGCTGGGAGCCGGGGACTCCAGGTCCCTCACGTGGGAGGCAGGGACCCAAGCATTGGAGCCAACACCGCTTCCCCCCAGGGCCTGCATGAGCAGAAAGCTGCGACCAAGAGTCAGAGCTGGGTCTTGAACCCAGGCACTCCAGTATGGGACGTGGGTGTCTTACCGGCGTCTTAACTGTTAGGCCAAATGCTTGACCCCTAATAGCCATTTTAAAATGTACAGTTCAGGGATTTTCACTATACTCAAAATTTTGCCAACCGCTGCCACGATCTAACTCCAGAATGCTTTCATCACCCCCAGAAGAAACCCCACGCCTCCCATTTTGCCCTCCTCTGTCACCAGTTAACCACATTCTACTTTCCGTCTGCGTGGATTAACCTGTTCTGGACATACAAAATGTGGCCTTCTGTGGCCGGTTGCTCTCAGCCTATCATTTTCCTGGTTCATCCGTGTTTAGCATGCATCAGGACTTCATTCCTTTTGTTGCTGACTGAGCTCCTGCTGTATACGTAAGTCAGATGCTGTTTATCCATTCGTCAGTTGATGGAAACCTGGGTTATTTCCACTCATTGGCTACTAGAAATAATGCTGCTGTGAGAATGGAAGTGTATACACGTGTCCTCAATTTTCTCGTGTGTGGACTGCTGGGTTATAGGGCAACTCTATGTTTAACTTTTTGAGAAACTCCAAAACTTTTCCAGAGTAGCATTTTGCGTTCCTAACCAGCAAGGGTGAGATTCCAGTTTCTCAATATCTTTGCCAGCATTTTTTATTTTTTTTTTAAAAAGATTTTATTGATTTATTTGATAGGTAGAGTTACAGAGAGTGAGAGGGAGAGACAGAGAGAAAGGTCTTCCATCCGCTGGTTCACTCCCCAAATGGCTGCAACGGCTAGAGCTAAGCCGATCCGAACCCAGGAGCCAGGAGCTTCTTCCAGGTCTCCCACGTGGGTGCAGGGGCCCAAGGACTTGGGCCATCTTCTACTGCTTTCCCAGGCCACAGCAGAGAGCTGGACTGGAAGTGGAGTAGCTGGGCCTAGAACCGGCGCCCATATGGGATGCCGGTGCTCAGGCCAGGGCTTTAACCCACCGCCAGCCCCTGTACTTTTCTTTAACATTGTTTTTGCTATTCTGAGTCCCTTACCCTTCCACACAAAATTTTTGAATCAACTTGTCCTAAATTTCTGCAAAAAACAACAACAACAACAACAACAACAACAACAAAACAAACAAAAAACACTGTAGGGCTGGGCCTGTGGGGCAGCAAATTAAGTCACCGCTTGTGATGACAGAATTCCCACATCAGGGTGTTCGTTTGAGTCCCAGCTGCTCCTCTTCCTATCCAAGTCCCTGCTAATGTGCCTGGGAAGGAGCAGAAGATGGCCAAGTACTTGGGCTGTAGGAGACTGGGATGATTCCTGGCTTCGGCGTGGCCCAGATAAGCTGTCACAGCCTTTAGGGAGGGAAGCAAGAGATGCACGATTGCTCTGTCTCGCTCTCTCTCTCTCTCTCTGTGTGTGTGTGTGTGTGTGTCTGGCTTTCAAATAAATAAATACTTTATGAAGGCTATTATAATTTTTATAGAAATTGCATCAACTCTGTAGGCCATTTTGGAGAATATTGTTAATAATACAAACTCTTCCAATCAAGGAATAAGGACTCTTTCCAGTTATTTACATCTTCGATTTCTTTGACCATTGTTTTATGGTTTCCAAAATGAAAATCTTGTACTATTGCAGATAGATTTTTTAACACAAAAATCAATTTGTTTAGTAGATACTGGGCTGTCCAGCTTTTTCATTGTCTGTTGTATTTCAGGGAATGTGTGCATACCTAACTCGTCTAATCTATTGACATAAAATTGTTCATAGTACAACCTTATTCTCTTTTTACTATATATGTAGGAGTGACATTGATGTCTTTAGTTTCATTTCTGATATTAAAAATTTGTGTCCCTTTCATGTTCCTTGGTCAATCTATCCAGATGTTTATGAATTATGTTCATGTTTTCAGAGATCCAGCTTTTGATTTCATTGGTTTTCTCCTATTTCATTGGCTTCCACATTGTTACCTTTCTTTTACTTACTTGGGTTAACTATTTATTCTTCTTCTTCTTCAAGTATTTATTTGTTTATTTGAAAGGCAGAGTGACAGGGAGAGACACAGAGATAGAGAAAGAATCTTCCATCTGCTGGATCACTCCCCAAATGGCCTCAATGGCCAGGGCTGGGCTGGGCCAAAGTCAGGAGCTGGGAGCTTTATCCAGGTCTCCCACATGGGTTGCAGGAGCCCAAGTTCTTGGGCCATCTTCCACTTTTTTCCCAGGCCATTAGCAGGTAACTGGATCAGAAGTGGAGCAGCTGGGTCTTGAACTGGCTCTCGTATATGATGCCGGCGTCCCAGGTGGCGATTTAACCTGCTGCACCACAACACCAGTCCCTATTTTGTAGTTTCTTAAGATGCAGACTTTGTTCATTGATTTGAAATACTTTTTTTCTTTAATATGAGGGAACTCCAAAAAGATTATGGAACATGTAATGAAAATTAGGTTTATTTGATGCAAAAAATTCCAAAATCCATGGATAGTTTTTTCCTAACACACATTTTTCATGAACTTTCTGAACACCTCTTATCTAAGCAGTTGGTGCTATGAGTTTCCCTTTAAGCCTTGCATTAGCTGCATATCATAAACTTGGATTTGTTTTTAAATTTTTGCGCTCCTTCCCGAGGTGATCAGTAGGGGAAAAATTGTGGGAAAGGAAACAAAGTGGGTCAGGCAACTTCAACACTGTATAACCGTTTACCCACGGGTGATGAGAAGTACTGGAGCCAAGCTCTCCAGGGTGCTGTGAAGACGAAATGAGCCATGCATCAGTTCAGCTTTTATTTGCTGAGCACGCCCTAGGTGCCAGGCACTGTCCTAGGTATCTTCAGCACAGCGAAATCTTCATCTTATGCTCCAGAGAGGAAGACGGAGGAGAAACTCAGTTCCCAAGTAGGGTGTGCGGTGCGTGGCACGGTGCTACCTGCTGCGTTAAAGCACCCAGCATGTCGGCATGCTGAAGATGACGGGGGTGCTACAAACTCAATGTCAGACGTCTAAATCCATAGGTTCAAATCCCAAGCTCAAGGTGATGGGATCTGGAAATGAGGGGTCTCTGGGAGGTGCAGAGGTCACGGGGGCAGAGCCCTCAAGACTGGGATTAGGGCCTTCATAAGAGAGGTGCCCCAAAGCTCCCTCTCCCCTCCCACCAAGCAGGGCAAGCGCAGAGACCGCCGCCCGTGAACCAGAACCTGGGCTCTCCCCAGACACTAAGTCTCTCGGCACCTTGGTCTTGGACCTCCCAGCCCTAGGACTGTGAGGCATAACTGTGTTGTTTATGAGCCTCCCAGGCTATGCTGTTTTGTCGTAGCAGCTGGAACACCTGGGACAAGGCTCTGTTCTCAAACAGCATCATGACAGAAGGCCTCAGTGATGCAGTATGCCTTCGGAGAAGATTTTAGGAGGTGAGGGAGTGAGTCACACAAGTCTCAGGGCTGAGAGGTTCCAGAAAGAGGGAATGGCCAGAGCAAAAGCCCCGAGGCAGGAGTGCGAGTCGTGTGGTTTGGGGAATTAGGGGGCTCGTGGAGCTGCAGGGAGCATGGGGACTGCAGCAGATGACACGAGAGGACCTGAGGGCTGGCGTCCTTGGGCCCCTGCACCCGCATGGGAGACCTGGAAGAGGTTCCTGGCTCCTGGCTTTCGGATCGGTGTAGCTCTGGCCGTTGCAGCCATCTGGGGAGTGAACCCTCGGATGGAAGATCTCTCTCTCTGTCTCTCTCTCTCTGCCTCTCCTCTCTCTGTGTAACCTCTGACTTTCAAATAAATAAATAAATAAATAAATCTTTTAAAAAAGTCACCCATTTCTCACCTGCTCTGTCTTTGCCCTGGCTCTGTCTGCTTGGTCAACATTGGTCTGAGAAGGATCTGTTCTCTCCTGCGTCCGAGGGTGCTGCCCCCTCTCCTGTCTGGCCTGACTTGTCACCACTGATGATACGGAAGCAGCTGCTGCCGGGGGGAGAGGGGAGGCGCCCAAGTGTCAGTCTCTTAACAGGCCTTCTGTCTGCGGGCATTATTAATAATGATGAAGATAGCTGGATTCTCACAGTTGTTCTACATTCAATCTGTTGGGATTTGGACCTTGCACTTGAAGAATATGGAGGAAATCCAACCTTTATAAATTTGTAGTTGGAAAAGGGAGGACTAAGTGGTTTTTTCAAGTTATTGTAGAGTTTCTTTGACACCTAAAAGCCAACAAGTCATAGTTTCTTAGAGGTTAGTTATCTTGTGAAATGTGAAACTATATCAATATACTTTACACACGCTATTGCATTAAAATCCATGGGTTTATCTTGTACTTCAAATGGATCCTCTTCCTCTGCATGCCTTTGTAGCTTTGCACATTAAGCATTTGTGCGCACGTTGCTTTACTGAATATGCCCATCTTCCCAAAGTTGACACATTGCATTATCAGCGAAGGAAAAGCACATGGCTAATATCACCGGCAGCCCCATCAGAAGAGTCTGGAAACATCAGGAAGCTGTCCAGCTGAGAGCAGCGGATCCGTTCCCTAGATTCTAATTTTCACTTGAACACTCAGATTTTATTGTTGGCAGCAGATAGTTGTTTTCTTTGAAGTAGCAGGCTCATTTTGTTTATTTTTGGAAAATGGCTCTCAAATATTCAAATCTGAAGAATCTTGGTTTGTTTGTCAAGCATTCTTTCTAGAACAAATGAAAGGCCATAAAAACGTGACTAGCTGGGGCCGGCACTGTGGCACGGTGGCCTGGGCTGCAGCATCCTGGGGCAGAGCGCTGGGTCAAGTCCCGGCTGCTCCAGTTCCAATCCAGCTTCCTGTTACTGTGCCTGGGAGGACAGCAGGGAATGACCCTGTGATGGGGTCCCTGCCACAAACAGCGGAGACCTGGAGTTCTGGGCTCCTGCCTTCCACCTGGCCCAGCCCTGGCCATTGCAGCCATCAGGGGAGTGAACCAGCTGATAGAAGATCTCTCTCTCTCTCTCTCTCACTCGCTCGCTCTGCCTTTCAAATAAATAAATAATCTTAAAAGTAAAGAAGGTGACTAATTTAGCTGGCAATCATACAAGTGGTCTTCCTTGAGTTCACCACTGTACTTTGGAATGCAATAGAAGTCACCATTTCCGGGATTTGGTGCCACTGCCTTGATTCATGCCAAGTCACCATCCGTGCAAATGTCAACGCAGGGAAGACGGCAACAGCATCTTATCCTGAAAAGAGTTTTGCGCTGCAGGATCGTCTGAAACAGTCTTGGCGGCCGCAGGGCCCAGCAGTCCGTACTTAGAGAATTACCGCTACAGAGCTGGCATGAGAATTAGGTAAAATAATGTTCAATTATTTGCATGCTATTTATTTATACAATTAGTTATTATAAAACACATCTAATAGATAAGTAATGTGTTGTTTTTAAATAAGGCAGTTCACAGCTGCCTAGAATATTCTAAGTGCTTATATTCTAGCAACTCTATTTCTTATTCAAAATGATTTCTCCCCACGACCTCTTTGACTTGACCATGTCTAGCTCAGATGGCCTTCATGGATCATGAAGACATATAACCACAACCCAGAGGCTGCCCAGCGTCCCCCTGTGTAAGTGAACAAATGTGCCGTTTTCTGTTTTATAGATGGAAAATGCTGAATATCTGAGACCAAGCGGCTTTGTCGCTAAGTGGCTACGTCCCTGCTGCGGGTCAGGGCCCTGGCGCTGTGGGGAGGGGCTGGGCACCAAGCATGGGCACTGGTGCTTTTTTTTTTTTTTTTTTTTTTATTTTTGACAGGCAGAGTGGACAGTGAGAGAGAGAGACAGAGAGAGAAAGGTCTTCCTTTGCCGTTGGTTCACCCTCCAATGGCCGCCGCTGCAGCCGGCGCACCGCGCTGATCCGATGGCAGGAGCCAGAATCCAGGTGCTTTTCCTGGTCTCCCGTGGGGTGCAGGGCCCAAGCACCTGGGCCATCCTCCACTGCACTCCCTGGCCATAGCAGAGAGCTGGCCTGGAAGAGGGGCAACCGGGACAGAATCCGGCGCCCCAACCGGGACTAGAACCCGGTGTGCCGGCGCCACAAGGTGGAGGATTAGCCTGTTGAGCCACGGCGCCGGCCCTGGCACTGGTGCTTTTAACCATCAGCACAATGTGCGCTCTTCCATTTATAGGGTTAGAATCTCTCAGTGCTACGTTGCAGTTTTAGTGTCCACGTCTTGCTCATATTTTATTTAAATTATTTGTGTTTCTTTTGTACTATTTTCATTAATCAATATTGTACATATGTTGGTGTTCCTCAAATTCAATGCAATCATTATCAAAATTCCATCAAGATGTCCCGCGCCGTGGCTCACTAGGCTAATCCTCCGCCTGCGGCGCCAGCACTCCGGGTTCTAGTCCCGGTCGGGGCGCCGGATTCTGTCCCGGTTGCTCCTCTTCCAGGCCAGCTCTCTGCTGTGGCCCCAGGAGGGCAGTGGAGGATGGCCCAAGTGCTTGGGCCCTGCACTCGCATGGGAGACCAGGAGAAGCACCTGGCTCCTGCCATCGGATCAGCGCGGTGTGCCGGCTGCAGCGGCTACTGGGGGGTGAACCAACGGCAAAGGAAGACCTTTCTCTCTCTCTCACTCTCACTGTCCACTCTGCCTGTCAAAAAAAATTCCATTAAAACAGGCTGGTTCTTTTTTTATTATTTTTTAAAATTTTATCTGACAGGTAGAGTTATAGACAGTGAGAGAGAGAGAGACAGAGAGAAAGGTCTCCCTTCTGTTGGTTCACCCCCCAAATGGCCGCTACGGCCGGTGCTGTGCAGATCCGAAACCAGGAGCCAGGTGCTTCTTCCTGGTCTCCCATGTGGGTACAGGGGCCCAAGGACCTGAGCCATCCTCCGCTGCCCTCCCAGACCACAGCAGAGAGTTGGACTGGAAGAGGAGCAGCCGGGACTAGAACCCGGCTCCCATATGGGATGCTGGTGCCACAGGCAGATGATTAACCAAGTGAGCCATGACGCCGGCCCCTAAATTAAAAAAAAAAAATTATTTATTTATTGGAAAGTCAGAGTTACACAGAAAGGCAGAGAGAGAGAAAGAGAGAGAGAGAGAGAGAGAGAGAGAGATGTCTTCCATCTGCTGGTTCACTCCCCAAATGGCTGCAACAGCTGGAGCTGCGCCAATCCGAAGCCAGGAGCCAGGAGCTTCTTCCAGGTCTCCCACGCAGGTGCAGGGGCCCAAGCACTTGGGCCATCTTCTACTGCTTTCCCAGGCCAAAGCAGAGAGCTGGATTGGAAGTGGAGCAGCCGGGACTCAAACTGGCACCATATGGGATGCCCGCACTGCAGGCAGCTGCTTTACCCGCTTACACCACAGCACAGGCCCCAGGCTGGTTCTAAACCTTAGATGGAAATGCATAGGACCTAGAGTAGCCAAAATGAGGAAACTGTAAGCCTTACCCCACCCCCGGGGAAGACTGACGACAAGACTACGGTAAGAATGAGTTTGGTAATGGCAAAGGATAAACAAAGACTTTAGCGGGGTAGATGACTATGAATACAGCCACACAAAATGCAGTCCATGAATTCTGATCACAACCACTTCAGTGGGGCAAGGAGAGTTCTATCAACAAACTGGGCTGGAACAACTGGCTGTTCCTGTGGGGGAGAAGAACCTATCCCACACCTTACACAGAAGTGAATTCAAAGGGGCCAGCGTTGTGGCACAGTCGGTTAAATCATTGTCTGAAACACCGGCATCCCGTACAAGAGCTAGTTCAAGCCCTGGCTGCTGCACTTCTGATCCAGCTCCCTGCTAATGCACCTGGGAAAGCAGCAGAAGATGGCTCAAGAGCTTGGGCCCCTGCCACCTACCAATACTCTTTAAGAAGTATTTATTTATTTATTTATTTGACAGGCAGAGTTAGACAGTGAGAGAGAGAGAGAGACAGAGAGAAAGGTCTTCCTTCTGTTGGTTCACCCCCCAAATGACTGCGGCCGGCACACTGTGCCGATCCGAAGCCAGGAGCCAGGTGCTTCCTCCTGGTCTCCGATGCGGGTGCAGGGCCCAAGCACTTGGGCCATCCTCTACTGCACTCCCGGGCCACAGCAGAGAGCTGGCCTGGAAGAGGAGCAACCGGGACAGAATCCAGCGCCCTGACCAGAACTAGAACCCGGAGTGCTGGCACCGCAGGCAGAGGATTAGCCTAGTGAGCCGCGGCGCCGGCCATGGGCCTTTAAGAGGTGTTTGGGAGATGAGGGTTCCGCCCTTGTGAGTGGAGTCATGCTGCTCCTGCAGGAGTGAGCTCCTGGCTTGGTTGCTGCAGGGAGCCTGGCGCCTCCCGTCTCTAGCACCTGTGCTCGTCCCGCGTGCCCCTTCCCTCCCACCTTCCCCCCTTCCCACCTTGAGTTGTTGCTGCAGGAGCTGAGCAGAAACCAGCACATGGTGTTGCCTTCCAGACTGTGAGCTAAATCTTAATTTGTTTCTATTTTTATTTGAAAGAGAGAGAGAGAGAGAGAGAGCGCTCTTCCATCTGCTGGTTCACTCCCCAAACGCCTGCAACAGTCAGGGCCAGTGAAGCCCAAACCAGGAGGCTGCAACTCCTTCTGGGTCTGCACACGAGTGGCAGGGACGCAAGCACTTGAGCCGTCACCTGCTGCTTTCCGGGTGCGCATTCGCAGGCAGCTGGATGAGAAGCAGAGCAACTGGGACTTGAACCAGGCGCTCTGATATGGGACGCGGGCGCCACCGCTGCACCAAACGCCGGCCTCAGCCTCTTCTCTGTATAAATGGCTCCGTCTCGGGTATTCTGTTACAGCCACAGAAAAAGGACTAAGGCCGTCTTGATTATGTCCCACAGTGGATCCCTAGGAACCCCGCGTGCTCACCGAAGCTGGAGCAGTGAGCAGCAAGAGGAAGGCAGGTCCCAATGCTGGGGTCAGGGCCTTCCAGTGAGCCGGGCCCTGCCTGAAGCAGGGTCCTGTCCACCTCTTTGACAAGAAGCCGTCATCGCCCTAGGAGTTCACAGGTCCTACTCGCTGCTGGGAGGCCTATGTGAGACCGTGGGGGCCCACATGCAGGATGAAGCCTGAGTTCCCTGTGAGCATAATGGGTCCACCCTGGACTCCACGCGAGTACACGCGACACAGGTCCCAGGCCTCCTGCACACACACGGCCTCTTGACCGGTGCCAATCTGGCACTGCTTACAGTCTCGGACCGGGGCCAGATTCCTGAGGGAGTATTTGTAAGGAACGTAGGCCAGGAGACACCGGGCAGCAGCCAGGGAGCTACGTTTCCTCACCTTCCCGTCTTCCAGTCCCCAGTATTGCGCCTGGCACAGAGGGAGGGAGGGGACAGAGCGGGAACGCCTCACCTCGCGCCTGTGCGAAGAGTGGAAGCGCTCTTTGGGCAAGGCTGGCACACAAGCAGACAGAATGTGCCAGAACTCTTGAATATTGAAATGCTGCCTTTCTGGTTGGTCAGGGGCCACAGTCCCGAGCCCCCGCAAGGGACCCAGTGCTCTGTCCACTGCGCTCCTCCTGAGGTCTCCCCACCTCCAGGATCCTGCCCCGCTCCCCCAACTCCCAAAGTCAGCTCTGGTTGGCGGGCGCCCTTGTGGGCAGGTGCTATGTGGAGGATCACCCCTGCTCCCAAGAGGCCAGCTGCTTCCTGGCTGAGGGTTTGGCACAGGAACGGCCATAAGGACCATTTGGCTGAGGCTGCAGGAGCAAACCACCGGGGAACAGCACAGAAGCAGGTGGCGCTCCTGCTGGTGTGTGTGCTCGGGGGCGCTGTGCTGTCTGCACCTTATTGGAAAAGTCCTTGACCTTGGAACTGGAGGACACAGCTCTTCTCCGGCTTTGAATGTCCTAGCTGCGTGACCTTGAGAAACTTAGCGCCAGTAAAACTGTCCCTTGCACTAGTTGCCAAGGGGACGAATGTATTGAAAACGTGGGAGCTCGGCCCTCCTCTCAGGTCCTGGGCTAAATCAAGAGCCGTAAATATAGCAGCGAGGGCTCAGCGCCCGCCTGCGGTCTCCTGCTGTTCCCAGAAGCACTCCCCGCCCCTGGCAATGGTTACCAGGATGCGGGGCTGTATGCAGGTGCTCCCTTGGCCAAGGACAGCCCTGTGTCCTCTCAGGCCCTGTGGGTGAGAAGCAGGGAGGTGACTGGGGAGGGCTGTGCCCCAAGTACCTTTTCTCTACCCTGCCTGCTTCCTGGGGCGCATGGCTTGCAGCAGGAAAGGGGGTCATTCACCTGGAACTCATCATTGTGTAGACAGCTCCGTCTCCCTCCAGCACCTCCCACACCAGAGCCCCACCCTACACCCTGGCACACACACTTACCACTCACACACACACCCCTGACCCTGCACTCACATACCTGCGTACACCTACTCCCAAGAACATAAAAAACCCAAAGTTTAGTGCCTGACATCATTTTTAAAAGTTTTTAATTGTTAAGAATTGGAGAAAAATGACAAACCTGGGGCCATTGTCGTACTGCAGCAGGTTAAGCCGCTGCTTGCAACAGCGGTGTCCTGCATCAAAGTTCCAGTTCCAGTCCCCACTGCGCCGCTTCCCATCCAGCTCCCTGCAATTGCGCTTGGGAGGCAGCAGATTAGGGCCCAAACACTTGGGTTCTTGCCATCCATGTGGGATCCCCAGGTGGAGTTCCAGGCTCCTGGCTTTGGTCTGGCCCAGCCCTGGCTGTCGTGGCCAATTTGGGGGAGAGAAATGGTGGATGGAAGACCTCTCTTCCTCCGGGTCTCTCCCTTATTCTCTCTGTCATTCTGCCTGTCAAATAAATACATAAATCCTTATAAAATAAAGCTAGGAATTTCATAGCAATGATTTTTCAGAACAAGGCTAAAGTAGGCAGGATGCAATTTAACTAAAAGTGAGTGAGCTGTTTTAGAGAAGTGTCACCAGTTATGTGAATGACACACAAAGACCCCGGGCTTTGGGAAACACATGGGGGTGGGCTGGGCAGCTGGGGGCTCTGCACCTGGAGGTGCAGCAGACATGTGAGACCCAGGGGAGACCCAGGCACCTTCCAAGAAGGTGGGGAAGTTGGCTTGATCAAACTTTTTCTCATATATGCTTGTTCCTTATCTTAAAAATCCTCACTTCTTCCTCTCTGCTTTCTACTAGAAGATATGATATTTTTGTTTTGAATTAATTTTTTAAAAAATATTTATTTTATCTATCTGAAAGGCAGAGTTACACAGAAAGAGATCATCCATCTCCTGGTTCACTCCCCAAATGGCTACAGCAGCCATGGCCGGGCCAGCCCAAAGCAGGAGCCAGGAACTCTAGCCAGGTCTCCCATGTAGGTGCAGGGGCCCAAGCTCTTGAGCCATCTTCTTGCCCCACTGAAGTGGTTGTGATCAGAATTCATGGACTGCATTTTGTGTGGCTGTATTCGTAGTCATCTACCCCGCTAAAGTCTTTGTTTATCCTTTGCCATTACCAAACTCATTCTTACCGTAGTCTTGTCGTAAGTCTTCCCCGGGGGTGGGGTAAGGCTTACAGTTTCCTCATTTTGGCTACTCTAGGTCCTATGCATTTCCATCTAAGGTTTAGAACCAGCCTGGGGCCTGTGCTGTGGTGTAAGCGGGTAAAGCAGCTGCCTGCAGTGCGGGCATCCCATATGGTGCCAGTTTGAGTCCCGGCTGCTCCACTTCCAATCCAGCTCTCTGCTTTGGCCTGGGAAAGCAGTAGAAGATGGCCCAAGTGCTTGGGCCCCTGCACCCGCATGGGAGACCTGGAAGAAGCTCCTGGCTCCTGGCTTCAGATCAGTGCAGCTCCAGCTGTTGCAGCCATTTGGGGAGTGAACCAGCAGATGGAAGACATCTCTCTCTCTCTCTCTCTCTCTCTCTCTCTCTCTCTCTCTTTCTCTCTCTCTGCCTTTCTGTGCAACTCTGACTTTCCAATAAATAAATAATTTTTTTTTAAATTTAGGGGCCGGTGTCATGGCTCACTTGGTTAATCATCTGCCTGTGGCGCCAGCATCCCATATGGGTGCCGGGTTCTAGTCCCGGCTGCTCCTCTTCCAGTCCAACTCTCTGCTGTGGTCCGGGAGGGCAGCGGAGGATGGCTCAGGTCCTTGGGCCCCTGTACCCACATGGGAGACCAGGAGAAGCACCTGGCTCCTGGCTTCACATCAGCACAGCGCGCCGGCCGTAGCGGCCATTTGGGGGGTGAACCAACAGAAGGAAGACCTTTCTCTCTGTCTCTCTCTCTCTCACTGTCTAACTCTGCCTGAGGCAAACCTGTCCTCCCTCTGGACACCCAGCCTTGGCTCTGAAGCCCTTCCACTGGCTGGGTACAGCCCACCCACGTTCTCAAGGGTTCTCTGCTTGACTTAAAGTCTACCGATTGTAAATGGGAATTGCACACTAAGGGGCCCTTCTCAGCAGCATCTAGACTCATGGTTTTTCTTTTGGAGATTTATGTCCTTATGTGCAAGGTGGAGTTACTGAGAGAGAGGGAGAGAGAGAGGAAGAGAGAGACAGATCCATTTTCCATCTGCTGGTTCACTCTGCTGCAATGACTGGGGCTAAGCCAGGCTGAAGCCAGGAGCCCTGGAACTTCTTCCTGGTCTCCCACAAGGGAAGCAGGGACCCAAGCACTTGGGCCATCTTCCACAGCTTTCCCAGGCACATTAGCAGGGAGCTGGATCAGAAGTGGAGCAGCCAGAGTCGGAACTGGCACTCATGTGGGATATCAGTGTTGCAGGTGGTGGCTTAGCCCGCTGTGCCACAACACAGGCCCCTAGACTCAGGTTTTAAAATTATTTATTTACTTTATTTGAAAGACACACACACACACAGAGAGAGAGAGAGAGAGAGAGAGGGAGAGAGAAAGATCTAGCCACTGGGTTACTCCCCAGATATCTGCAACAGCCAAGGCTGGACCAGGGCAAAGCCAGGAGCCTTGAACTCCATCTGGGCCCCAAGCAATGGCTTAACTGCTGCACCCAACGGCTGCCTCTAGACTAGTATGGGGCCCCACAGCCGGGTGCCCTAGCCCAGCCAAGGTGACACGGGATTAACCTTGAGAGCTTCCCTGACTGCCGGGGAAGTTCAGCCTCCCCTCCACTCCCCACCGCCACATCCATGCTCCTCCAGGGCCGTCCCGCTCCCACAGGACACCGTAATATTTATCTGCTTATCTTTAAAAAAAGATTTATTTTATTTATTTGAAACAGAGTTACAAAGAGAGGTAGAGACAGAGAGAGAGGTCTTCCATCCGCTGGTTCACTCCCCAGATGGCCGCAACAGTCGGAGCTGTGTCGATCTGAAGCCAGGAGCCAGGAGCTTCTTCCAGGTCTCCCACGTGGGTGCAGGGGCCCAAAAAGGGGCTTTTCCCAGGCCACAGCAGAGAGCTGGATCAGAAGTGGAGCAGCCAGGACTCAAACCTGGTCCCATATGGGATGCTGGCGCTTCAGGCCAGGGCTTTAACCCGCTGCGCCACAGCGCTGGCCCCTGTCTGCTTATCTGCTGCACTACAGATTTTCCACTGAGCGCCTGATAAATTAATTAAATGGGAGGCCAGTAGAGAGGCAGCTCCAGTGTCCTGAGGTTCTACAGAAACAAACAGAAACCGAACTCAGAATTTAAAAGAAGACGAAACTTCAGCTCAGCCAATCACAGACAGCCAAGTGGGCAAGAGTGATATTGCCTTAAACTCCCACAGGATGGTCCAAATAGGACAATCACTCAAGCTTTAACCAATCATAGTTTCTTTGCCCTGCACTCCTACATAAAAGCCCTCCCTTGGAACTACTCAATTCACGAATTACTGTTTAGTCAAATTCTTTAATGTTTTAATGTGCTTCGGTTTATCTTTCCTAAGATTTGAGTTTGTAGTAGTTACTCTTAGATTTCCAAGTGCTTATTCAATCTGAAAATTTAGGTTTTCCTTCCATTTTTATCAATTTCCCACCATTATCCCTTTTTTTAAAATTTTTTTAAAGATTTGTTTATTTGAAAGTCAGAGTTACACAGAGGAGAGGCGGGGGGGGGGGGGAGAGAGAGAGAGAGAGAGAGAGAGGTCTTCCATCCGCTGGTTCACTCCCTAGTTGGCTGCATCAGCCGGAGCTGCACCAATCCGAAGCCAGGAGCCAGGAGCTTCTTCTGGGTCTCCCACATGGGTTAAGGGGCCCAAGGACTTGGGCCATCTTCTACTGCTTTCCCAGGCCACAGCAGAGAGCTGGATCAGAAGAGGAGCAGCTAGCACTCAAACCGGTGCCCATATGGGATGCTGGCGCTTCAGGCCAAGGTGTTAACCCACTGCGCCATAGCGCCGGCCCCCATTATCCCTTTAAATATTGCTGCGTACCCATCCACTCCCTAATTTCTTCCCGGAAATGCAGGCTAAGCTATGTGAGATCTTGCTGTGTTTTCTCTGTCTCTTAGCCATGACTGTATCCACATCTTGCTTCTTTTCTTTTTCGTTTTCTCCTCATGGTCCTGTCTGTTGCCTTGCGGCAGAATGCCCAACATAGAACACAGTCGCAATTTTTTGGCTTTGCAAAAGAGGCACTCCTGCTGATGTACAAATGGGAAACATAATTCTTTATTAAAATTTTTATTTACTTGAAGGCTGGATAGAGAGCGAGAGAGAAAGAAAGAGAGAGAGATGGACAGAGTGCTCCCATCTGCTGGTTCACTCCCCCAAACACCCACATTGACCTGGGCTGGCCCAGGTCAAGTTCAAAACAGGTCTCTCATACGGGTGGCAGGGATCCAGTCACCAGAGACATCACCTTCTGCCTCCAAGGCTGCACATTAGCAGAATCAAGAGTGGATCCAGGGGGCCGGCGCTGTGGTGTAACGGGTAAAGCCGCTGCCTGTAGGACCAGCATCCCATCCATATGGGCACTGGTTCGAGTCTAGCTGCTCCACTTCCGATGCAGCTCTCTGCTATGGCCTGGGAAAGCAGTAAACGATGGCCCAAGTCCTTGGGCCCCTGCCACCCAAATGCAAGACCTGGAAGAAGCTCCTGGCTTTGGCCTGGCCCAGCCCTGGCTGTTGAAGCCATCCGGGGACTAAATGAGCAGATGGACGATTCTTCTCTCTCTTTCCCTTCCTCCCTCTCCATCACAGAAATCTCTTCATCTGCCGGTTCACTTCCCAAATTCCCCCAACAGCTGTGGCTGGGCCACACCAAAGCTGGGACCAGGCACCCATTCTGGGCTCCTGCAAGGGTGGCAGAGATCCAACTACTTGAGCTATTCCTGACGCCTGCCAGGCTGTGCATTAGCAGGGAGCTAGAGTCAAGAGCAGAGCCAGGGTTGGGTGTAGGTGCAGGCGCTCTGACATGGGGTGTAGGCAACCAACAGGCATCTTAACTTAGTGCTAATGCCCACTCCTTGTTTAGAGAAATACTGGGGTCCTACAAGTGTCTGGACTCCAGGTCTGTGGAGCTGTGTTCTCTGTGGATCTGCAATGAAGTCAAGATTACCCTGCATTCTCCTCCCCGCCCCCCAAGGAATCGATACATGGGGTTGGGTTGCTAATGGCTGAGTGTGAACACAATGACACCTTTTCTAGAGTTTTCCACAGCTTCTCTTGACATGATCTGGCAGGACCAAGATGGTTGGGTTTTTGGAAGGTCATCATTTTTAGCAGTTTTCTACATAATTTTCTTGGTTCTCAACTTTGCTACTTTTTCATGCTATGCTGTGGTGGGGTGATTTTTTTTTCCCAGAGAAATCACCCAGTTTCCTAAATGTCTCTTTAGTTCCGTCTTGTTGTGCTGTTTAATCCACCAAGTTTATAATAAGTTTAGTAATTTTTGTAAGCTCTATTTTTTATTTCTAGAACTTTTACTTGTCTTAGTTTCTTTTTTTAAGATTTTCTTATTTATTTATTTGAAAGACAGAGAGGGAGGGAGAGACAGAAGAGAGAAAGGTGGTCCACCTCCTGGTTCACTCTCCAATAGCTAAGTCTGGGTCAGTCTGAAGCCAGGAACCAGGAACTCCATCTGGGTCTCCCCCGTGGGTGCAGGGGCCCAAGCACTTGGGCCATCTGCTGCTGCTTTCTCAGGCACATTAGCAGGGAGCCGGCTCAGGAGTGGAGCAGCCGGGACTCAAACGGGTACTCCAGTCTGGGATGCCAGCATTGCAAGCAGCCGCCTCACCCACTGTGCCATAACGCCAGCTTCTGTTTGGTTTTGATTTCTGTCAGTTATTTAAAATTTCTTTTCTTTCTTTTTTTTTTTTCTTTCTTTCTTTTTTTTTTTTTTTTTGACAGGCAGTGGACAGTGTGAGAGAGAGACAGAGAGAAAGGTCTTCCTTTGCCGTTGGTTCACCCTCCAATGACCGCTGCAGCCGGCGCACCGCGCTGATCCGATGGCAGGAGCCAGGTGCTTCTCCTGGTCTCTCATAGGGTGCAGGACCCAAGCACTTGGGCCATCCTCCACTGCACTCCCTGGCCACAGCAGAGAGCTGGCCTGGAAGAGGGGCAACCGGGACAGAATCCGGCGCCCCAACCGGGACTAGAACCTGGTGTGCCAGCGCCGCAAGGCGGAGGATTAGCCTAGTGAGCCGCGGCGCCGGCCTTATTTCTTTTCTTTTAAAAATTCTCCGTAACAATTTAAAGTATTTGTTTTAGGTTTTCAGGTTTTTTTTTCTATTATTTCCACTCTTTAGGGGTGAATTCAGCATTATTTTGGTTTTGTTTTTGTATTTTCCGATGATCTCCAGCTTCCTTCCCCATTTGGTTTGTAATCTGGGGGTTGGGAACCCGTCTTCAGCCAGGGGTTGATTTTGCTCTGAGAGGTTTGTGAGCCCTGGGCTGGGAAAATGTCAGTAGAGAGGACTTTGGGTCTTGCTCTGTCAGGGCTGCAGGTTCTGGACTAAGCCTTGGGTTAACTTTTAGACAAAGGAGTCCTGGGGCCCTAGCAGCAGGCCAAGCAAGGGTGCAGATGGGAAAGCCACCTCCCCAGCGTGGGGCAGACCTGGGCCCTCCACCTACCAGCCCCTTGGAGGGAGGAAGCGTTCTGCTCCCGCAGGCCTGGGTGGGACGTTCCCAGCCACCCTGCCCCTCTCAGCCACTTCCAGAGGAGTGGGAGGGCTGGGCGCCAGGCTTGGGCCTTTATCAGGCAGAGCCCACGAGTCGGAGACTCAGCCCTGTCTTCTCCTTCTGGCTTCAAATTCTTGCACTATCTCTGGAATCTGGGGATTTTCCTATGTTTCTTTTGACTTCAACTGGGTCTTCAAATAGTTTATGAAAAACGCACGCTACAAAAAAAAAAAAAAACAAAAACAAAAAAACAACTATGCGTGGATTTCAAAATTGTGCATCGAACTATCTTTTAATCCATTTTACATGAACGTTTTGAAGTGCTTGTATTTCTAAGTGTTGTTGTTGTTGTTTAATTTGATGCAGTGTTTCTCTATGGGAGGGAGAGCAGGGCTGTCTGAAACAGCTCCATCTGACTTGTTGCCAAATGCAGTCTGATACAATGATCTGTGGGTAGGGAAGGAATATTGGTTCCCTCTGATAGATGGTAAACTCCACAGGCAAGGGCTGGGCTGGCTCTGATGAATGCACAAGGACTTTTTTTTTTTTTTTTTTTTTTTTTTTTTTGACAGGCAGAGTGGACAGTGAGAGAGAGACAGAGAGAAAGGTCTTCCTTTTGCCATTGGTTCACCCTCCAATGGCCGCCGTGGCCGGCGCACCGCGCTGATGCGAAGCCAGGAGTCAGGTGCTTCTCCTGGTCTCCCATGGGGTGCAGGGCCCAAGCACTTGGGCCATCCTCCACTGCACTCCCTGGCCACAGCAGAGAGCTGGCCTGGAAGAGGGGCAACCGGGACAGAATCCGGCGCCCTGACCGGGACTAGAACCCGGTGTGCCGGCGCTGCAGGCAGAGGATTAGCCTATTGAGCCGTGGTGCCGGCTGCACAAGGACTTCTCAAAAGGACTGAGCACATGGTTGGGCTCAATAACTTTAAAAAAATCATTTACTTATTTGAAAGGCAGAGAGATCTTCCATCCACTGGTTCGTTCTCCAAATGCCTGCAACAGCCCTGGTAGGCCAAGCTGAAGCCGAGAGCCAGGAACTCCATCTGATTCTCCCAGGTGGGCAGCAGGAACCCAAGCATTGGAGCTATCACCTGCTGCCTCGCAGTGCGTTAGCAGGGAGCTGGGTGGCAAATGTGGAGGAGCCAGGACTCGGACCAGGCGCTCCCTGCAGGACGTGGGCATCCCAAGCAGCAGCTTAACCCATTAACCCACGACTTAACTGTTTTGAATGAATGAAGATATTCCCTCTGGGTATATGCCTATCTGTTAGGACTGTTGGGAGAAGGTAGGAAGAGAATATGTGTAACACTCGGTAGATGGTGGGAGCTCAGAAAAAGTTGTATGTGATAATGAGCTTGTCTGTAAGGCACAGCCACAACCACAATGGTTTCCCTCTAATTCTGCTCCTGTCCTCACCTCGGACCTTAGTCGGGACTGGGGTGGCAGGCTGGCCCTGTGGCTGTGGCCTCCTCACCTCCCTGGAGGACTGGGTCAGCCCTTCCACCAGAAAGGCCACAGCATCCTGTTTTTAACCTGAGTCCCAAGGTCTGAACACGACCTGACTAACGGGGACCCCCAGCCCTCTAAGTGAGGGGGCCTGTCTGGGGCCCCTGGGCAGGCCGTCGCCATCAGTCCCTGGTATTGTTAGCGTTTTCCTCTGGAAATCTCATACTGTTGTTGAGGCAAACATGTATTTAATACGCAATAATTGCTTTATTTCTGCGTTTGAATTAATCAAAGGCATTCAGCTGCCAGAGCTTCCAATCAGCGTGAAGTACAAGATAATTTTAGCCCAGCTCAAGGACACATCACATTTTAATCAGGCCATGTGGCTTTGGCAGGGGGATGCCCTGGCACCCTCCCCCATTCCTAACCCAGGATTTGAGGACTCCACACAGGCGAGCCCTGCCCTGAGGAGCCCCCAGCCACAGCAGTGTCTCACACGGCATCAAGGACAGCACAAGGGGGCTATAAGGTGGTACCCAGGGCAACCTTATAAACATTAGGATCCCAGCAAGCCAGTTGGCAGGGGTGGGGTGCAAGCAGGGAACCTGGCAAGGCTCCTAATCAGATTTATGTAGCTCCAGGTTACATAAAAGCTCCAGGCTACATAAAGCAGTGTTTAAAATGTGAGTGTGTGGGGGCTGGCATTTTGGTACATGAGCTAAGCTGCTGCCTGTGGTGCCAGCATCCCTATTGGGCTGGTTCGAGTCCTGGCTGCTCCACTTCTAATCCGGCTCCCTGCTAATTCACCTGGGAAAGCAGCTGAGGATAGCACAAGTGCTTAAGCTCCTGCACCCACGTGGGAGACCTGGGTGAAGTTCCTGGCTCCTGACTTTGGCCTAGCCCAGCCCTGGCCATTGTAGTCATTTGGAGAGAGAACCATAGATGGAAGATCTCTCTCTCTCTTTCTCTCTCTCTCTCTCTCTCTCTGTGTGTGTGTGTGTGTTGCTGCCTTTCAAAGAGTGAGAGAGTGTGTGTTGTACTATGTCCTTGGAGCATGCCCAATCCACAAGTGGGTGTTGACCTAGGGGTGATAATCGTTGTAGGTATTAAATGCTATTCTACATCAGGTGTCCTATTTAATTTAATCCTATTCCTCAAAACCTAAACATAAGATAGGCACCATCCCCCACTTTACAAGTGTGGAAACTGAGTCAGAGAGATTTCACAGAACTTGCCCAAGGTCATGTAGGTGCTAGGTCATGAGCCAAGATCATCCACTCTTGAGCCCAGTCTCCAGCCTGTGACACCAGCATCCCATATGGGTGCCAGTTCAAGGCCTGGATGCTCCACTTCTGATATAGCTCCCTGCTAATGCACCTGGGAAAGCAGTGGAGAATGGCCCAAGTGCTTGGGCCTCTGCACCCACGTGAGACACCTGGATAAAGCTTTTGGCTCCTGGCTTCAGCCTGGCCCAATCCTGGCCATTGTGGCCATTTAGGAAGGAACCAGCATATAGAAATTCTCTCTCTCTGCCTCTCCTCTCCTCTCTCTAACTCTGACTTTCAAATAAATAGAATAAATCTTTAAAAAAAAAAAAAAGGTCTGCCTGGTCCTCCTCTCACCAACTTTTCTCCAGTGGAGGATCAAGATGTTTATTTATTTACTTAACTTATTTGAAAGGCAGAATCCACTGATTCTCACTCCAAATACCCGCAGCAGCTGGGACTGGGTCAGGCCATACCAGGAGCAGGGAACTTTATCTGGCTCTCCCATATAGGTGGCAGGGACCCAACTACTTGGGCCATCGCCTGCTGCCTCTCAGGGTGCACATTAGCAGGAAGCTGGAATCAGAAGCAGAGCTGGGACTTGAAGCCGGGCACTCCAATATGAGCAAGTGTCCTGAGTGACGTCCTAACCGCTGCACGAGTGGCTGCCCCAGGCATCAATCAGATGCTTTAAAGCTCGCAGGTGACTTTCACACACAGCTAAAGCTGAGCACCACTGGCTTATGGGTACCAAAACCCCACATCCACCAAGGTCACTGGGTGGGCTGTCACTCGGTCAGACTATGTCCAGGACTGGGGAAAAGGGAGGAGAAGCCAAGGGTAGGAACCCGCATCAGCAGCCAACATCCGTAGCTGGGGCTGCTCCAGAGCCAAACTGGGAAATGAGCGCCAGTCATCACAGCACAAGGATGACATCAGCAGCCTCGACGGTTAGAACTGCGGGGCCCTGGCTTAGCTACGGCGAAGTAGCAGGCGCTGCGCTTTATCTCACTTGTTCCTCCCAGCAATGCTACAACACAAGTGCAGAGTGAACCTTCTATAGTTCTATAGATGACAACATGGAGGCACAGGCAATGCAGGTGGCCAGTCCAGGGCCTCGCAGCCGGTCTGGGCAGGCTGTGCCCTGGACTACTAGCTTCTCTACGTTGCCTATCCAATCCCGGCCCACCTCCCACTTGACAGTCCCCTTGGCCACCTCATAACTGTCCAGCCACTCCCAGTCCTAGTGCCTGCTTGCTGAGGGCCACACACACAGGGAAGGCAGAGACTTGCCCTGCCCCACCCACACCGCATCTGCCTGGCTGGCAGGGGAAAGACTGGGGTGGGTGGTAATGGGCTCACTCTCAGCCCCCTGGTGATGGAGGGACCCCAATCCCTGGACAGCAGCTCCTGAGGTCCCCACAGCCCTTGGAGGCCAATGTCTGGGGCTGGCGCCCAGAGCCTTGCTTCTGTTCCACACCGTTTCTGGAAAGAGGATGGTGTCATAGTCAAGGCACATCTGGGTTCAAGGCCAGGCCTCTCAGCTCTGCTGGCCTCACTTCCTCGCCCCCAAGGCCCTTACAGGCTTGCTAAAAAGGTGGAACCAGCCATGTCCCAGCTAGCGCCTGGGGCAGCCTGCTGTGGGGTGGACGCCCATTGGCCAGCAGCCATGCCTTCACCGCCCAGCCTGCCTGCCCAGCCTCTTCCCAGCCCTGGCTCGTCACAGGGGATAGAAACTCAGACAGGGACCATATCCCTTTGTCCGCAGCAACCACAGGGGCCTGACCACGCTCCTAGGGCAACAAAGGCTGACATGCGCCTCCTGGCAGGTGCCTGTGTCAACCCAGACACTGTTCAGGACGGTGCTTGCTCCCCCAGCACCCACCGATAGTCCATGGCTCTCAACCCTGGCTGCCCATCAGAATCTGCATTGGGGATGGAAGAGTAGAAGTGGGGGAGGGGAAGGAAGAGGGCTTTGGAGTCCCGTGGCCCAGGATGTACCCAGACCAGAGAAGTCATGGCCTCTGGGCTAAGGCCCCGGCATCGGCACTCCCCAGTTGCTTTCGGGGTATCAGCGTCTGTGGGCTCGGGTGTGAGAAGTCCCTCGTGTCTGCCCCAACCAGAGGAGGCGGGCACTGGGGTGGCGGCCAGGCCCCCGTCCCTGCAGGATTTCTCTCCTCTTTCCTTTTTCACAGTCGGGTTCAGGGGCTCCTGGAAAGGCCCAGTGTGAGGTATAAAGAGGCCCAGTGACCCTAGGCCACATCAGGCAGTGGGGGGTGGGAGGAGGGGGAGGAGGCTGGGGCTGGGAGTCAAAGGGGGTCCTTAGCTGAGGGAGGGTCATTCCAGCCAGGCCAGGGCAGGTGGGACACTTCGGGGAATGGACATTCTTCTCATTCCTTCAGGGGAATTTTTTTTTTAAATATTTTATTTATTTATTTGGAAGGTGGAGTTACAGAGAGGCAGAGAGACAGAGAGAGAGAGAAAGAGAGGTCTTCCATCCACTGGTTCACTCCCCAAATGGCCGCCATGGCTGGAGCTGAGCCAATCTGAACCCAGGAGCCAGGAGCTTCTTCTGGGTCACCCACACGGGTGCAGGGGCCCAAAGACTTGGCCCATCTTCTACTGCTTTCCCAGGCCATAGCAGAGAGCTGGATCGGAAGTGGAGCAGCCGGGACTTGAACCGGTGCCCATATAGGATGGCAGCACTGCAGGTGGCGGCTTTACCTGCTGTGCCTCAGCACTGACAGCACTGGCCCCCAGGGGAATTTTTTTAAAGTTTTATTTATTTATTTTTATTTGAAAGGGAGAGAGGCCAGCGCCGCGGCTCACTAGGCTAATCCTCCGCCTAGCGGCGCCGGCACACCGGGTTCTAGTCCCGGTTGGGGCGCCGGATTCTGTCCCGGTTGCCCCTCTTCCAGGCCAGCTCTCTGCTGTGGCCAGGGAGTGCAGTGGAGGATGGCCCAGGTGCTTGGGCCCTGCACCCCATGGGAGACCAGGATGAGTACCTGGCTCCTGCCATCGGATCAGCGTGGTGCGCCGGCCGCAGCACGCTGGCCGCGGCGGCCATTGGAGGGTGAACCAACGGCAAAAGGAAGACCTTTCTCTCTGTCTCTCTCTCTCACTGTCCACTCTGCCTGTCAAAAAAAAAAAAAAAAAAAAAAAAAAGAAAGAAAAGAAAGAAAGGGGGGGAGAGAGAGAGAGAGAGAAATAAGATCTTCCACGTGCTGTTTCACCCCAATGCCTGGTGCTGAGCCAAGCTGAAGCCAGAATCCAGGAACTCCACCTGGTCTCCCACATGAGTGCAGGGACCCGAGTACTGGAAGCATCACCTGCGGCCTCCGCAGTGCACACTAGCAGGCAGCTGGAGCGGGACCCAGGTACTGCTGCGTGGGATGCACCAGGCCAAGCCCTCACCCCGAGGGTGAGTTCCTAAGGGTCTCACCTACTCCAAGTGTTCACCGGCCCCCCCAGAATAGAAGGGGCCTCTGTGGCAGGTGACCCTCAGCTCTGGCGGCCCAGCGGTCTCCCCACCCCCAAGCCCCAGGCTGGTGGCTTAGCCCGCAGGTGTTTCTGCCCCACACACTGTTCAGGAGGCTGAGAGAGTAAGGGCCAGCAAGACAGAGCCCAACCACCCCTCTCCTCTTGGCTTGTGGGTGGCGCCATCTTGTTGGTGCTCACAGGGAGTGAAGGGAGAAAGCAGGGGCTGGGAGGGAGACAGAAGGAGGCAGAGGACTGGGCCTGCTCTCTCGGGTGTCTCCTGGGACTCTTAATGGATCAGAACCCCCCCCCCCCCATCTACACTAACTACCTCCTGAACAGCCTGGTCTCCAAAAACTGTTGCGCTGGGACTAGGGTTCAGCACAGGAATCTGGGGGCACACAAGCTAATCCATAGCAGGGAGCGTCTAACTTCCCAGCCTGGGCTGAAGGCACCGTGCCTGCCCCCCACCCCCACCCGGAAGCTGGGCCCGAAGGGTGCCGGGCCGGCGGCTGTTCAGTCGCCTGAAGGCCCCTGCTGCAGGCCAGAGATCTGAGCTGGGGAGGCTGTGAAAGCCCTGTCTTTCCCAAGGCCTCTGCAGACCCAAGAATGGAAATGAAAGAGACTGGGGTCCAAAGGGCGGCGCACAGGGCCGGCCAAGGGGGAGTCTGGGAGCCAGACTCGTGGGTGGCAGCCACAAGGTGAACATTCCCCAGACAGCCTCCTGCTCTATTCCCAGGAGTGGCGTCTTAGGTGGGTCTGCACGAGCCGAGGGGGTTTGTAGCCGCTTGCGTCTGAGGTAGCGCCATGTTCCGCTGGTCGGTCAGTCAGTCAGTCAACACCCGGCTGGCTGCGCACGACACAGACCAGCGGGCTCTGGCGGAGTTCACCCCCGAGACAGCAGCGAGCAGACAGCAAGCCAGGGAACCCAGTGCGACCGTGGGGAGGGAGAATGACTGAAGAGAGCGCCGAGGCCAGAGAGGCTGCGCAGGGAGGGGCGCGGGGCAGCTGACGGGATGCAGGTCGGGCAAGAGGGACAAGGAGGAACCAGGAGGCCGGAGTGACTGCCAGGCGTCTGGTCTGGGCCACTGAGCCCACGCTGCAGGCCAAGGGCAGTCCTTAATGGGAGCGGGGCTGCTGCTGTGGGGCAGGGGTTAGGCCACTTCTTGCCACGCCCATGTCGCCTCCACTTCCCATCCAGCTCCCCACTCATGGGCCCTTGTGCCTGGGCCCCTGCACCCAGGTGGGAGACCTGGATGAAGCTCCTGGCTCCTGGCTTCAGCCTGGCCCAGCCCTGGCTGTTGTGGGCATTAGGAGGAGTGAACCAGCAGATAAAAGATTCTCTCTCTCTCTCTCTCTCTCTTTCTCTCTCTCAAATTAATTAAGGCAACATTGGAAAAAAGAAATCTGTGGGTACAAGTGAGGGTGGGGGTAGTTGGTAGATGTTGGAGGCACTGCTGGTAGCTTGAGGGTCTGAGGCTGGAGACCCCCATTCCACTGGCTTCCAGAACAGGGTTAGAAACGACTGCTGGCCGGTGCCGCTGCTCACTAGGCTAATCCTCTGCCTAGCGGCGCCGGCACACCGGGTTCTAGTCCCGGTCAGGGCGCCGGATTCTGTCCCGGTTGCCCCTCTTCCAGGCCAGCTCTCTGCTGTGGCCCGGGAGTGCAGTGGAGGATAGCCCAAGTGCTTGGGCCCTGCACCCCATGGGAGACCAGGATGAGTACCTGGCTCCTGCCATCGGATCAGCGCGGTGTGCCGGCCATAGTGCGCCAGCTGCGGCGGCCATTGGAGGGTGAACCAACGGCAAAGGAAGACCTTTCTCGCTGTCTCTCTCTCTCACTGTCCACTCTGCCTGTCAAAAAAAAAAAAAAAAAAAAAAAAAAAAAAAAAGGACTACTGAGGATCCAGCAAGTGGAGCAGCAGGTTAAGCTCCACTCCGGGGGCGGTGAGGAAGAGGAGCAGCCTGAGCCCGCAGCCGGGGAGGGGGAGCTGTGAGCCTGAGGCCTGGGGAGTGGGGGTCCTGATGCCGGGGCTGGGAAAAGATAGTCACAGCCCAGTGAGGTGGGGACAGCAGCGTGCACGCAGCTGAGCAGGAGGCTAGGGGGACCTTGGCCAGTGCTGCGCAGAGGGGCGGGAGGGACCTAGGCCTGGGGGGAGGCCAGAAGCGGACAGAGTGGGAGGAGGTGGAGACGCGGGACAGGCATACGCATTGAGGGTGTCTGTATCGCTCGTGGGGAACCAGCCCCAGAGCTAGGTGCAGCTGCAGGGGGAAGGTGGAGGGGCCTGGGTCCAGCTCGATGGGCGGTTTCACAGTTGCAGAAGGCGTGGGCTGAGGGTGGAGGCATTGGTCTGGGGCAGGCGTGGCCCCTCTGATGAGGGACGGGAAGCGGTAAGATGGGGCAGAGGCACCTGTGTTCCGAAGCTGACTCTGCCTGGCCTGGGGAGGCGGGGGAGTGTGGTCAGAGAAGTAGGCAGCAAGCCCAGGACAGGACACCTGCAGGTAACCGTCCTCGCCCCGGGAAGACGCCCGAGCCAGGGGGCTGCCCCGAGGGGCTGGCAGACCTCTGGCAGAGAGGAGCCCTGCCCACCGCCTCCACCCCATCTGTGAAGCCTGAGGGTGACCTTTCACCCAGAGAAAGGATTTCCCAGGTAGGATGCCCCCGGCCTGGGTAACTGTGACCCCTGCTACTCAGAGCACTGGCCTTGGACTAGCAACGCAGATGTCAACTGGGAGCTCGCTAAACATCTGGGATCTCAGGCCCGCTCCCCGTTAGACCGCCTGAGTCAGAATGTGTGTCTTCACACTCTTCTTCGGTGCCTTGAACGCACATGGGATTTGAGAAGCTCTGGCTTAAGCCACTGACCGGGACTTAAGCGATTTGGAGTCAGCTGGGGAGCTCCAAAAAGCACCAAGCCCAGGCGTCACTGCATTGCCAACCCCTTCCAGAAACGCTGATTCCACTAGTGTGAGCTCTGTGGCCTGTGGTTCAGGAATCTTGCAAGCTTCCAAAGAGATTCAGATGTACTGACTTAACCACTGACTCGGAGAACCACTAAGGTAAACCGTACGGACGTTTGTTAGGGAGTTAGATTTCCAGGTAGCTCCGGGTGGACTTGGCAGCCCCAGGATGCAATCGAGAATTCGCCGTTACTAGGCTGGTGTTTTATCCTTGGGCTTATTGCCTCGTGGTTAGAATATGGCTGCTGTGGCTCCTGGGATCATGTACTCACATGATGAGATGCAAAGGTTGGGAAGAGGGCACAGGTCCC
This sequence comes from Oryctolagus cuniculus, assembly GCF_964237555.1. NCBI lineage: Eukaryota > Metazoa > Chordata > Mammalia > Lagomorpha > Leporidae > Oryctolagus > Oryctolagus cuniculus. The sequence continues at coordinate 14,890,537 of NC_091451.1, read as the reverse complement.
AGGTGATAAAAGAACTTGTTTTGTGACTTCTCTCCTTTCTTCAGGCAGGGGAAAATCTTTCCCAGAATCCCTGCAACAGCTGTCTGCTTGGTGCTCTTTGAACAAAGGTCACCCTAGCTGCAGGGGAGTGGGGAAATGAGAGTTTCAGTTTTTCTTTGTAGTAGTTGGGAGTAGAACACGGAGAAGAGGGTTCGAAAGGACTACTAGGGATCCAGCAAGTGGAGCAGCAGGGTTAGCTCCTGCGTGCCCGGCCAGCGTTCCCTCTCGGAGCGCCAATCGCAGCTGCTGCACTTGCGATCCAGTTTCCTGCTAATGTGCCTGGGAGACAGCAGAAAATGAGTCCAAGTCCTTGGGACCCTGCACCCACGCGGGAGTCCCTGATGGAGCTCCAGGTTCCTGGCTTCCGCCTGGACCTCCCACAACCATCGAGGCCATTTGGGGAGTGAACTAGAGGATGAAGGATCTCTTTCTTGTTCTGTCTCAACCTTGTTCTGTCTCACTCTGTCCCTCCAGCCTTTCAAATAAATATATTTTTTTTTAAATAAGAGCCTATGAAGTGCCTAATCATCAGAGTGTGCCATAGAATGCACACATGAGATAGAAATGCACAGGTAGCAAATTCATAAATCCAGTTAGCAAGTAATTAGTTATCTAATTATTTAATAAAAAAGAAAGATTAGGATCATCTATTAATTTTCTGTTATTTGATTTGTTGTTATTTGATTTGATCAATCATTTGATTGTTTGATTTGATCAATTATTTTTTCCTTGTTTGATTGATTTGTTTTATGTTTGCTCAGATAAAAAAATTCAAAAGATCTTTCTTTTTATTTTAAATACAAGCTCTGTTGAAGTCAGGAGATGCAGTTGAATGTAAATTTTGCGTATTCTTCATGGCTCAGTGTCACAACTTTCAGTAAAAACGCAGGTGAAGAGGTAGCAGATCACACTGATTAATGCTCTTCAAGCTGAGAAAGTGTTGTCCAAAGCAGCTGCTACGAAAGCTCTCAGAATTCAACAGTGTTTAACACAGAAGTTCCGCTTCTGGAAACTAGTCCCAAGGAAATAATCAGGCACACATTTCAGAGACAGCCATTGCCATGCTGATTACAAAAATTGGGAATAACCTAAGTGTCCTGTGAGAGGGGATTGGCTGGGTGAAGCAGCCATGCAGTGGAATAGACAACATAGCGTTGCATTCAATGGCATGAGGAAATGCAGTTTGTAAGGTGGTGTACAATGCAATCACATTTATGCTGAGGGAAAAACACTACAGGGAGACATTATACAATCATTACCTGTCTGGATAATAATAAGATTATGTAGGGTTTTGATTACTTGTTTAATTTTTAAATTTATTTGGAAGGCAGAAAGAAACAGACTTGGTACTGTCTCACTCCCCAAATACCTGCAACAGCCGGGGCTGGGCCAGCCTGAAGCCAGGATCCAAGAACGCAATCCAGTCTCCCATACAGGTGGCAGGGACCCAAGTCCTTGAGCCATCGCCTGCTTCCTCCCAGGGTTTGCATTAGGAAGCTGGACGCAGGAGTGGAGCCAGGACTTGAACCAGGCTCTCTGATGTGTGATGCTTAACTGCTGCACCAAATGCCTGCCTCCAGTTTTCCTTTTGACTCACCTATGGTAACGTGTTTTATCTTGTGGGAGAAAGGAGAGGGGTGGGCATTGCGGCACAGTGGGTCCAGCTGCCACTTGGGACACCCGCATGGCGTATCACAGTGCTTGCTTTGAGTCCCGGTACTCTGAGCTCCCCATCCAGCTTCCTGCTAATGCACCTGGGAGACAGTGCATCATGGACCAAGTACGTGGGTTCCTGCTCCACGTGTAGGAGACCCTGATGGAGTTCCTGACTCTTGGTTTCGGCCTGGCCCAGCCCTGGCTCTTGGGGGCATTTGGAGAGTGAACCAGCAGATGGAAGTTTCTCTCTCTCTCCCTTTCTCTCTCCCTCTCCCTCCCTCCCTCCCTCCCTCTCTCTGTTACTCTGCCTTTCAAATCAATCAATCAGTGTTTAAACAAAGAAGGAGACTCACTCAGCCCCAGCAGCCCAACATGTGTTTGTGGAAATCAGATTTGGACTCAGGCTTCCCTTTCTCCCACCCAAGCCCCACCCACACTGCCTCCTCCCCGCCGCTGAGAATGTCCCTGGAGACTTCTGTGGACTTGGCCAAGGTGGTGTTTTGGCGGAAACTCTTGATGTTTCCACTGTCTGGCCGAGAGTCTTTAAATTATTCATCTGCGTCCGAGCGGCCTGCCTGTTGGAGTTTCTTTACCTCTGCTTTGTTTTAGGAGCCAAGAATGAAAGCGTTTACAGTTTTATTTACTGTTTATTTTTATTTCAAAGTCAGCTCTCCCACCCATCGTTTACCTCCCAAATGCCTGTAACAGCAGAGGCTGGGCCAGCCCCAACCTGGGACTCAATCCAGGGCCCCCATGTGGAAGGCAGGGCCCCAGCCGCTTGAGCCGCCTGGCTGCTTCCCGCGGTGTGCATCAGCAAACAGCCAGGACAAAACCTAGGCACTCTGCTATGGGATGTAGGGTCCCAAGCTCGTCTCCACTGCTGCACCCAACACCCACGCGGAGGGTGGAGGGATTTAGAGGGCAGGCATCGGGCCTGGCCGTGTCCTTCCGATGCGCAGCCATTCTGCTGGGAGAAGTGGCACGGTGGCCCCCGGGCCCGGCTGACTTCCCACAAGAACCATTTCTTTGCAGAAAGAAGTGACCACCTGGCTTTCCAGGTCAAACAACAGCTCTTACCCAAGTGCCAGGTGGTGGCTTCGCCAGTGGACACTCACTCTCCCCAGCGACTGTGTGCCAGGTGCCCGGGGGCCGCAGCAGGCCACAGGGCAGGCGGCAAACCCCTCTCTCCAGGGAGGTGGGCGAGAGATGGACACACCAGTGAGCCAGCGATGAGGGAAGTTGATACGGGTAGTGGCAGGACAAAGGGGAACCCAGGCAGGGTACCCTGAGTGGCAGTGTGGTGGGGGCAGGGCGGTGGCGGGCCCTGAGAGGTGGTGCTATCTGAAATGAGATTGGACATCTGGATGTAAGCAAATCTGGGGAAGTGGGGTTTCACATGGAAAGGGGGCAGGGACAGACGTGGGAATGAACTGGGCTGTTTCTAGAAGAGGGAAGGCTGGGAGGTCTTTTCCTAGGATAAATTCCCAGGGTGGGGTGAGAGGACCAAGAGTTACAGGCAGATTGATGACTCTCTCTCTATATATATATATATCTCATATATATATATATCATATGTATAAACATATATATGTGTGTGTAGTTACCCGATTGCTTTCCCACGTGAACACTTGTCACATGGCCACTTGTTTCCAGTTGCTATTCCTGGGGAGAGGGATGCAGGGGTCAACGGGAGGGAAAAAGAGACTTTTCAAAAAAGATTAATTTATGTGTTTGAAAGGCGGAGTTATAGAGAGAGAGAAAGAAAGAGGGAGAGAGAGATCTTTCGTCTACAGGCTCACTCCCCAAATGGCAAACCATGACTGAGGCTGGGTGAGGCCAAAACCAAGAGCTCCATCATGGTCTCCCACATGGGTGCAGGGGCCCAAGCTCTTGGGCCATCCTCCACTGCTTTCCCAGGAGCATTAGCAGGGAGCTGGATGGGAAGTGGAGCAGCCGGGACTCGACCCAGTGCTTGAGTGGGATGTCCGTGCTGCAGGTGGTGGCTTAACTTGCTGTGCCACAACACCAGCCCTAAAAAGGGAATTTAAAGTTTCCATCTTCTGCATAATTTGAAGTGTTTTTTTTGTTTTTTACCAATAGCATATATCACTTTTATAGCTTAAAGAGACATAATGTTTGAGAACATCGGTAATAAGCAGAGTGGCTAACATAGTATTTTTATCCTAAATATTCTATCTATATTGTCATTATGTAAATTCTGTTGTGTATATGAAATATTTTCCAATAAATTCCGGGTTTATATAAAATACATTAATTCATACCCCAGCAGATAGGTATAAATGTGGCAATTTCATCCCATACTCAGAAGGATTGATGATTATTACTTCTTAACATTTTTTGCTTCTTTGTTCAAATTCATCACTGGTTTGCTCTGATGGGAGGTCAGTCCCTTTGGCCCCTGCGGGTCTAAGTTTCTATCACAGGGGAAGAAAGAGCCTTCCAGTCTTGGCAGTTCCCTGCAAGAGCTGTCCAGGGAATTGGAAAAGCAAATGACAGGGACTCAGCACACTTTTCATAGGCACGAGGAGAGAAGGAAATCCAGAGGCCTTTTCCTGTGGAGTGGAGCCCCGGCCCATAGCCCTCCAAGGCCGGCTGCTCCCGGGGACGCCCACTTTCCATCTCTCCATTCACTGGATTCTGTCTTCAATGCTCCTGGGCCTAAGGCTGCGTGATTTGAGACTCGAGGTGTTCACTATGCATTAGTCCCCCCAACACACACCATTTCCCGCAGAGGAGGGGCCTGTGAGGGCCTGAGGCTTCAGTGGCGGAATGTTAGGCCTGAGTGAAAGGTCAAGGAGGTTGTTCTGGGGGAAGAGCAAAGCCGGAGTCTAAAACCGCAGGGAGCTGGGTGTGTGGGGCAGGGCTTCCAATTTGCCTTGGAAGAGCCAGCGCCCGGGCTGGGGACCCCAGTTTGCAGTCCTATGCAGGTCAAGCCTGTTTCAGCTTCCTGAGCAGTAAAATGCTCGGTGCTGTCCACCTGCTTGTGCTGTGATGGGGACTTGGTGAACAAATGGACATGAAAAAGCTTTGAAATCAGTGAGGTTTTGCGGATGTGCCATGGCCCAGCGCTGCCACCCGACAGCTTCAAGTGTGCCCAGCAGGCCAGCGCCGAGGCTCACTAGGCTAATCCTCCACCTGCGGCGCCGGCACACCGGGTTCTAGTCCCGGTCGGGGCGCCGGATTCTGTCCCGGTTGCCCCTCTTCCAGGCCAGCTCTCTGCTGTGGCCAGGGAGTGCAGTGGAGGATGGCCCAGGTGCTTGGGCCCTGCACCCCATGGGAGACCAGGAGAAGCACCTGGCTCCTGGCTTCAGATCGGTGCAGTGCGCCAGCCGTAGCAGCCATTGTGGGAGTGAACCAACGGAAGGAAGACCTTTCTCTCTCTCTCTCTCTCTCACTGTCTAACTCTGCCTGTCAAAAAAAAAAAAAAAAAAAAAAAAAAAAAAGTGCCTAACAGAGGCTGACAGGGATGCACTCCCATGATGCTTGCTGGCTGGCTGTGACTCCTGGGAAGGGACTCCTCCCACCGGCCCCAAGGATCCCTGTACCCAGTACGCTGGGTTCCCTTGTGGGGTGGGCGGGGCTGTGCGACTGGTGCTCTCCAATGAAGTTCACAGGCAGGCTGCGTGGAACACTCCTGCGTGGCTTCCCGCCACAGCAACTGTAGAAGGGGCCCCATGTTGTCATGGGGGTGGGGATCTAAAGATCCAAGCAGCCAGGGTCTCTGCGTCGGTGCTGGGACAGCACCGGGGGGAGCCCTGCGATTCTCGGTGCAGTTTGTTACTGTGGTGTGACCTAGCCAATGCTGCCTTCTACTCGCTCCGAGTCACGGTCCCTGCCCTGGGATGGTGATATCTGTTTTATGTGACTGTGGTGAGGATCTGTCGAGAGGATGTGTGTCAGGCTCTCAGCTTGACATTGGCTCATGGAAGGAGCTCTCTCAATGTTATTTTTTTTTTTTTTGAAGGTTTATTTGAAAGGCAAAGTGACAGAGAGGCAAAAAGAGAGAGAGGGGGAGAGTACTGATTTACTCCCCAAATGGCTATAATAGCCAGGGCTAGGCCAGGTCAAAGCCAGGAACCTGGAATTTCATCCGGGTCTTCCCTGTGGGTGGCAAGGAACATAAACAATTGGGCCATCTTCTGTACACTCCCAGTTCATTACCAGTGCAAGTCCTGGGGCAGTCATTTGGGGCTGTTGAGAGATATGGAGCTGGCAGTCTCCGACATCCACCTTGAATTTGCATTCTGCACCAACATCCTCCCACCCACACCCACTCACACCTGCACATCCATACCCAGCTGCACACACACCCCATCCAGCCGTGCACTCACACCTGCACACACACACACCCCATCCAGCCATGCACTCACACCTGCATATATACACCCCATCCAGCTGTGCACCACACCTGCACACACACACCCCATCCAGCTGTGCACCACACCTGCACACCCACACCCCATCCAGCTGTGCACCACACCTGCACACACACACCCCATCCAGCCATGCACTCACACCTGCACACACACCCCATCCAGCCTCAGGGGAGAGGATGGGATCAACAGGAAAGGCTTCCAGCCAGATCTTTGCCAGTTCAGGAGAAATGAAGGTCCATTTCCTTTTTCATTTTATAAAATGTGCAATCTTTTATAAATGATTTATTTATTTGAAAGAGTGACAGAGGGAGAGAGGGAGATCTTCCATGTGCTGCTTCAATCCGCAAATGGCCACGACACCCAGGACTGGGTTAGGCCAAAACCAAGAACCTGGAACTCCATCTGGGTCTCCCACGTGGGTGGCAGGGGCCCAAGCACAGGGGCCCACTGCATCTTTCCCAGGCACAGGGGAAGGGAGGGGAAGTGGAGCAGCCAGGACTGAACTAGAACTCCAGTACGGGATGCCAGCCTCACGAGAGGTGGCTGAACCCACTGTGCTCTGACGCTGTCTCCTGACCTTCGTTTTCAAAGCATAGGCCGGGCTGTGGAGGGACCTGGGCCCGACTGGCAAGGCACTGCCCCAGACAGCTCTGGAGCGCGAATCCCACGCCCCACACACCATCTCGTGAGAGACAGACGACTCCTTCCTTTAAAATGGCTGGCGCCTCCAGAAAAGATTGCTGGTGCCTTCTCTGTTCCAAAGTAAACACTGCCCTTGGCTTCTGTTCTCACGCCTGAACGCGGTTGGCAGGGGGGACCTGGGACCTGGACTTGAACGGAAGCAGCAGGCCTGCGGGGGGTGCTGGCCAGAGTGGTGGGACTGGTTTCATGACGAATGTTCCAGACCTACAAGCCCAGATAAGCAGTGTTCCCTTCAATACCGTCACTCCGAAGGCTGCGGGCTGACTTCAGGGTTCATACCAACAGCAAGGGCTCCGCGTCTGTGGAGCATTTGCCGGCTGGGAGGCTGGGCGCCACGGCTTTCAGGGTGGTACTCCACGGCCCTGGCCACAGACAGGGACACTGAGGTGCAGAGTCCCGTCCCCACTGCGCGAACCCGGGCATCTGAGTGGACAGCCCTCCCTGCGGGGTGAGTGCATGGTGTGACAGTTCCTCTCCACTTGGGTTGCCCGTATCCCATATTGGAGTGCCTGCTTCTGCTCCTAGCTACTCCACTTCCAGTCCGGCCTCCTGCTAATGTGCACCCTGCGAGGCAGCCGGCAATGGCTTGCTCAAGGACTTGGGTCCCTGCCGTCAGCGTGGGAGACCTGGGTCCTGGCTCTGGCCTTGGCCAGCCCTGGCTGTTGCAGGCACTGGGGGAATGAACCAGTAGATGGAAGATCATTCTGTCTGTCTGCCTCTTTCTTTCTCTTTGTTTTTCTGCTTTTCAAATAAATAAAAATAAATAAAATGCAGCTTACTATATTAAAAGGGGGTGGGTATTTAGACTGAGAGAGGCTGAGGAGCTGAAGTATCACAGAAGAAAGTACCCAAGCTGGTTTTGGGCCGTAGTCCACCTGGCCAAGTGCTCGGTGTAGGGTTGCTGGCTTAGTGTGCACCCCAGCTTCCTCGTGACATGCCCCCCGTCCCCGACTCAGCACGAGTCCCAACAGGGACGTGAGCTGTCTGAACAGTCTGCCCAGCTCTGATGAGGCTGCTCCTCACCCCAACAACGTGGGAACCTTTGGATAGGGTGCCCCAAGGGGTGTGCTCCCTGGAAAGCTGGATCAGAGACTGTTCAGGGACTCCTGGGCCCCGACTCTGCTTGGCACCACTGTGCGGCCCTGGGGATGTGGAATCCGGCCCAGAACAAGGAGAGGCCCATGCAGGTGAACACTCGCTCAACTTGCGCCTAGACTGTCAGAGGAGAAAGCTTCTGGGACCATGATGAAACCCTCCTGTAAAAGGCCGGTGGCATAAAAGGAAACTCAACTTTCTGATGAGATCCTAAATGCTATGGATAGATGCAGGCGTCCCCGCCATGTCTGCTTTGGGATTCTCAGAGCCAGAGGGGGGCTCCTCAGTGCAGAGCCCACCCTCTCCCCAGGTCTTGCTGTGTTCTCTCTTCCGGTCGCTCTGTACGTCACCTCTTCAGTTGACTTCTCAAGTGCAAAGATCCCTCGATACCTGGTCCTAGCTCTGCTCGTGGCCATGAGCCGATGTCAGAAGTTTGTGCAAGACTGCCAGGGTGTCTGGCCCAGCAGTTCGGATGCCATGAAGACGCCTGCATCCCGTATCAGAGTACCTGGGTTCAAATGCTGGCTCTGGGGGCCAGCGCTGTGGCGCAGTGGGTTAATGCCCTGGCCTGAAACGCCGGCATCCCATATGGGTGCGGTTTGAGTCCTGCTGCTCCACTTCCCATGCAGCTCTCTGCTTTGTCCTGGGAAAGCAGTAGAAGATGGCCCAAGTCCTTGGGCCCCAGCACCTGCATGGGAGACCTGGAAGAAGCTCCTGGCTCCTGGCTTCGGATTGGCACAGCTCCGACCTTTGCGGCCAATTGGGGAGTGAACCAGCAGATGGAAGACCTCTCTCTCTCTCTCTCTCTCTGCCTCTCCTCTCTCTGTGTAACTCTGTCTTTCAAATAAATAAATAAATCTTTTAAAAAAAATGGTGGCTCTGGCTCCCAGTTTCAGCTTCCTGCTAATGCAGACCTGGGAGGCAGCAGGTGATGGCTCGGGTGGTTGGGTTCCTGCCACTCATGTGGGAGACCTGGATTGCATTCCTGGCTCCCAGCACTGTGGGCATTTGGGGAGTGAACCAGTAGGTGAGCATTCTCTCTCTTCATCCTTTCTCTCATCCTCTCTGTCTCTTTGCTGCACTTTTTTTTTTTTTTTAATAGTTAATGGAAGATGAAATTAAACGACAAGGGGCAGGTGTTTAGTGCAGCAGTCTGGTTGCTGCTTGGAGTGTCTGGGGCCAACTCCTACCATTGCTTTGGATCCAACTTCCTGCTCAGACCCCTGGCACCCTTATTAAAGACCCAGATTCAGTGCTGGGCTCCTGGCTTTGGCCTGGCTCAATCTGGATTTTGTAGTCATTTGGGAAGTAAACCAGTATTATGAAAGATATCTCCCCTGCACCGTGTCTCTGCCTTTCAAATAAAATTAAAGAAATAAACTATTTTTAAGAGGTAAGTTTACTTTGTTTCCAAAAAATATTTGATATCCATGGATAATTTTTTCATAGGGTGGATTTTCCGCCTGCTCGCAGGCCCTCTGTTTATCTGGTTGCCACGCCCCTTCCATTTCCCCCGACAGCTGCCCTGACCCCCTTCCCTCTGCTCGAGGTGCCCAGATGTTCAGTCAGGCATCATTCCAGATGTTTCCGGAGGAGCGCTTGCAGATGAGACTGACATGTCAGTCGGGCCCTGAGTCAAGTCAATGCCTGGGCAGTCTCATCTGACCGCATGAAGGCTGAGCCACCCCCAACCAAGACAGGCTTCTTCCTGCCCAGTGGCCTGAGATCTGGGCTTTGGTGCTTTCTCTGCTTTGGACCCCAGTGGAAACATCGTCTCCTTCTGAGTCTCAAGCCTGCCGGCCTGGGACTGGAGCAAACACCGTCAGCTCTCTTGCTTCTCAGGCCTTTGGACTTGACTGGGACTAAACTACTGGCTCCCCTGGGTCGCAGTGTGGACTCCTCCTGCAGGTCGTGGGACGGTTGGTTCCTCACGATGCGTCTCACACACACACACACACACACACACACCCTGCGTTGATTCTCCTTCCCTGGAGAACACCGACCAACACATCACGCTCCACAGACATTGCTAACACTCCCGATTTACGGATTCAAAGCAGCCACATACGAGCAGGGCAAAAGTTCATGGAAAACAGAATTGAAAGATAAGTTTATTTTGGTGTAAAAAGTTTTGAGATCCACACACATGAGAGGTCTTTAAAAGGGTCATTGAAAATGCATGTTATGACCGGCGCCGCGGCTCACTAGGCTAATCCTCCGCCTTGCGGCGCCGGCACACCGGGTTCTAGTCCTGGTTGGGGCGCCGGATTCTGTCCCTGTTGCCCCTCTTCCAGGCCAGCTCTCTGCTGTGGCCCGGGAAGGCAGTGGAGGATGGCCCAAGTGCTTGGGCCCTGCACCCCATGGGAGACCAGGAGAAGCACCTGGCTCCTGCCTTCGGAACAGCACGGTGTGCCGGCCGCAGCGCACCAGCTGTTCGGCCATTGGAGGGTGAACCAACGGCAAAAGGAAGACCTTTCTCTCTGTCTCTCTGTCTCTCACTGTCCACTCTGCCTGTCAAAAAAAAAAAAAAAAAAAAAAGAAAAAAAAAGAAAGAAAGAAAGAAAAGAAAATGTATGTTGTGACAACGACTATGCCAGGACATGGCTGGCCCCTGAACGTGTTCTACAAGGGCAGGCTTTGTGGTACAGCAGGTTAGGCCACTGCTTGAGATGTCCACATCCCATAGCACAGTGCTGGTTCAAGTCCCAGCTCCTCTGCTTCCAGTCCAGCTTCCTGATAATGTGCCTGGGAAGCAGCAGATGGTGGCTCAAGTACTTGAGCCCCTGCCACCCATGTAGGAGACCTGGATGGAGTTCCTAGCTCCTGGCTTCAGCTTGGCCCAGCCTCGGCTATTGCTGGCATTTGGACAGTGAACCAATGGGTGTAAGATTTCTCCCCTGCCCCCACCCTGGTCACTCTGCCTTTCAAATAAATACATCTTTTTTTAAAAAAAAGTTCTAGAACTTGTTCAAGGTCACTGCCAGTGTCACTGGTGGAGAAAGGATTTGAAGGCAGGTTTAATCACGTTACATTACACGGTCTTCTTGATGTAGGCAGGGAGGTAGCTGGTGAAGAGGAACTGAGGCTTGCCAGCCTCCAAGCATCCCCACCCTGTGCGCCACCCAAACCCACCTCCTTCTGTGCAAACCACAGCTGCCCAAGAACTGGTGCCAGCTAGAAATACCCAACATGGCTGCAGACTGGATGCCTGCATGACCAAAGGTCATTCTAATAAAATCACCATGGTCGGCAGACCCACTCCCATCATGCACCTGATGCCATGGCACTTCTGAGGTTTCCAGAATGGAGCACTGCAATGGGTAGTCCTCGAGCCCTGCCTCTAATCCCACCTCCACTGGGTATTCAATTAAGCCCCACCCTAGACTCCACCCCCCTAATATGAAAGACAGCTCCACAGATTGGAAAGGACAGCGCGCTCTCCCTCTCTCTCATACACACACACACACATACACACACATTCAGCTGCCTGCACTCCCTCCTGTGTGCTTTGTCTTTAAGTAGATCTTGCTCTCTGCTCACCTTAACTGTATCTCCTCCTTGAATTCTTTCTCACGTGGAGACAAGGACCAGGACCAAGCCCAGCCAGAGGCCACGTCCAGCCGTGACATCTTCTGAAAACCCCCATTATCGTTCCTCTTCTTGAGCAGGGGACCTTCTCTGAGACCCCAAACCTCAGGGAGCTCCTCTTAGGCTGAGGTCAGCCCTCGCTAGCCCTGAGCAGCCTGAGAAGACTGGAGAGCTTTCTGCTGGGCTCCAGGTCCTGGATTGAACTTGGCTCTCTTTATCTGGGTTTCAGTCCTGGCTTTGGCTCCTGAGTCCAACTTCCTGTTAATGCAGACCCTGGGAGGCAGTGACAATGGCTCAAGTAGTTGGTTCCTACCAGGACTGAGTCTCTGGCTCCTGGCAACAGTATTTAGGAAGTTAACCACCAGGGTCAAAGTGCATGAGATTCTCTCTGTCTCCCTCCCTCCCTCCTTTTCAAATAAATAAATACAAATGTTTAAAAAACCGCTCTTCTGTTCAGGTGCACGCTGCCCTGCCCTTGGTAGCAGCACCACCTGGATTTTGCCCACTCCAGTTCTGCTCTTGTCTCTCCTGCCCTTCCCCCCACGTCTTCACGCATTCCCCAGCTCACTGTGTCCAGGTGGAAAGCCGCATCGCCAGCCCCTTCCCCCATCTGCATTAGCTTCTGCCTCAGTCTAGGAGCTGTGATTTCCCCTGGTGCTTTCATAGGGAGCTGGAGTCGACAGGTGTTTCCGGATGAGTGAGACACAGTCACTGGCCTTCCCTCTTTCTGCAGCCACTTTCTCTTTTTACTATTTTATTTTATTTTTTTTTAAGATTTATTTTATTTATTTGAAAAACAGAGTTACAGAGAGAGGCAGAGCCAGAGAGAGAGGTCTTCCATCCACTGGTTCACTCCCCAGATGGCCGCAATGACTGAAGCTGTGCTGATCCAAAGTCAGGAGCCAGGAGCTTCTTCCGGGTCTCCCACACGGGTGCAGGGGCCCAAGCACTTGGGCCATCTTCTACTGCTTTCCCAGGCCAGAGCAGAGAGCTGGATCAGAAGAGGAGCAGCTGAGACTAGAACTGGCGCCCATATGGGATGCCGGTGCTGCAGGCCAGGGCTATTTAACCCGCTGAACCACAGCGCTGGCCCTTACTATTTTATTTCAACTTGAGAGACAAAGAGAAAAAGACAAAGAGAGACAGAGACACACAGAGAGAGTTCCCATCTGCCAATTCACTCCACAAATGTTTGCAACAGCCAGGGCTGGGCCAGGTCACAGCTGGGAGCCAGGAACTCAATCCAGGGCTTTCGTGTGACTGGCAGTGATCGGATTCCTAGAGCCATCATGGGCTGCTTCCTAGGGTCCGCATTAGCAGGGAGCTGGGGTCAAATCCCAGCACTCAGTGTGGGATGTGGGCGTGTTCACTGCTAGGGCAAACGCCCACTCCCAGGCACTTCCTTTTTGAAAATGTCCCAGAACGCACGTTCTTCCATTTTGTTGTCAAGCCGCAAGCAATTGTTTTGGAGAAAAAAAACTATCTCATCGCCCCAGCCCTTTGTACATTCCTCTCACTTTAGCTAATCTGCTCCTGCCTGCAGGTTTATTTCCAAAACAAGTCGGGAAAAGGTGTTTGACCTGCCTGCACATTTTGATCTGCTGTGGTTCCCAAAATGTTTTGGAAATTCCTGGGAGGGATGGGGGAGGGAGCTTTTTCTTGGCCAGAAACTGGGTAGTTCCACATGATAGCCGAAGCGGTCTGATTCTAGGTGGAGGGAAGAAGGAAGGAGAGGAAAAGAGCGAGAAAGCGAGCAAGAGCAAGCATCCAAAAGCCAGACTTCTGTGTCCATTAACTGTGATGATTTTGTAAGAACAGCGTGTATGAGGGAACTTCAAAAAGCTCAGGGAAAATGGAACTGAAAAACACAGTTATTTTTGTGCAAAAATATGTTTGAAACCTGCACATACCTAGGCTTCAGAAAGGTGATAAAAAATGCCTGATATGAAAGAAATTGCTCAGATTTCAAAGATCTTTTGTAACAAAATAGACTTGTCTTTTAATTCTGTTCCCAGGAACATTTTGAAGGCCTCTCATGTGTGTGGACAAAATGCTACAAATTGCACCTCCATTCAGCCGGAAATAGGGGCAAGCCACATGTCAATTACAAGATGGTATTTATCCAATTTTTTCCCATCCTTAATATTTGAAAACATTTGTGCACATCCACAGTTAACAATTCTTGCTTCTTCATTTTTAGAAAGATATATGATTTATTTTACTCATTTGAAAGGTAGGGTGACAGATGAGAGAGAGAGGGATCTTCCATCCACTGGTTCATTCCCCAGATGGCCACAACAGCTGGAGCTGGGCCAGGTTGAATCCAGGAGCTGAGTTCCATCCGGGTCTCCAACATGGATGGCAGTGGGGCAAGTACTCCAGCCATCTCCTGCTGCTTTCCTGGGCACGTTAGCAGGAAGCTAGATAGGAAGAGGAGCAGCTGGGACTGGAACAAGCGTTCACATGGGATGCCGGGGTCGCAGGTGGCAGCTTCACCTGCTGTACCCACGTTGCCGGCCCTCAAATTATTATTATTATTTTTTTTTGACAGGCAGAGTGGACAGTGAGAGAGAGAGACAGAAAGAAAGGTCTTCCTTTGCCGTTGGTTCACCCTCCAATGGCCGCCGCAGCCAGTGCACTGTGGCTGGCGCACCGCGTTGATCCGAAGGCAGGAGCCAGGTACTTCTCCTGGTCTCCCATGGGGTGCAGGGCCCAAGCACTTGGGCCATCCTCCACTTCACTCCCAAGCCACAGCAGAGAGCTGGCCTGGAAGAGGGGCAACGGGGACAGAATCCGGCACCCCAACCGGGACTAGAACCCGGTGTGCAGGCACCGCAAGGTGGAGGATTAGCCTAGTGAGCCACGGCGCCGGCTGCCGGCCCTCAATTTTTGCTTCTGAGCATAACGTGATGAAGGTCAGTGAAGGGACTTGCTTGGGATGAGAGGTCGTGAAGGGAAGTAGACCTTTGAACGTGAGGACAACCTCAGGGAAGCTCCCAGGTAGGAGCTGGGGACGTGGTCTGGGGCTGTGCCGAGACGGAGTCAGAGGGAGCATGGAGGAGGGGGTGTCAGGCGAGCCCTTGGGTAAGCTCCCAAGCCTGGAACCCACTGGGCAAAGGACCACACCATGTGAACCGTGATGCCGGCTCTTCTGTGTGTCTAATCACAGCCCAACCAAGGAGGCTGCAAAGGCCTGGCCCAGGGCTCCCATAGCCCAATGCCTTCAGTCAAGGCTGGAGGCAGACAGGACCTGCTGAAGCTGTGCCTGAGCCAAACACGTTCCAGCTGGCCCAGGCTGGGGAGGCCTGTGAGAAACCCCAGGTGGGGCTGTGTGGCAGGGGCCCAGGCACAAAGGGCAGCCAGAATTCAACTTGAACACAGGCAAGGCAGGGAACATGGGCCAAGAGCTCATCTCAGCAGCTCCGACGAGATACAGGACTAGGGTGGAGCAGGTGCTGGCCCAGCTCAGGGCAGAGGGTCACTCGGGTCACCAGAGCAGGCAGTGCACCAGCTGCACAAGGGTCCTGGCCTCGGGGTCCTGAACCGCGGGGCTCCATGGAGGTCTGGGCTGCCTTTTTCTGCAGGGAGTCATTGCAAATCTCACCTGGCACAACTGTAGCAATTCTGCATCCAGTGTGAGAGAGGGGGCCTTGGAGGCAGCCAGACCTGCCCAGGGTGGCCCCGTTTGGTGGAGGATGAGCCAGGACCAGAAGCTGGGGCTGGTAGCTTGCAGTTTGAGGATCTCCACCCTCATTGTCTGCAGAACCCCCCAACTCCCCACCCAAGGCAGGTGAGTGGCAGCCTCCCAGCCCCTAGCTGGACAGGGTGGGGGCTGGGAAGCCTGGGGACCACCCAGTCCTCAGGCACACATGCACAGCAGTCTTCCAACAAATGGTTTTGAAGCATTTGCTGCATGGCATGCACTGCCACACTGGGGCTGGGGTTTGGCGTCAGACCTTGGCCGCTGAATTGTTCCAGTCTGGAAAGTGAGCAGCGGTCATCCCTGAGCCCAACACATGCCGTGACTGCCTGTGCAAGGCGGGGCTGGGCCCTCAGCATGGTCTCCGGTTCTCGGGGAGCCTGACTCAGCAGCAACCCTTGGTGTGTGCGTGAACACAGCGGCTCAGGAGCAGAGAGGGGAGTGACTAATCCCACTCAGGGGTACCGACACTGCTCTCCACTTACCCAGCTGGATGGCTCCAGCAAGTTCCTCGCCCTCTCCAGAGGAGCCTGAGTGTCCGTCCTTGTGAAATGGGGTGATGTAAGGCCGGCGCCGCGGCTCACTAGGCTAATCCTCTGCCTAGCGGCGCCGGCACACCGGGTTCTAGTCCCGGTCGGGGCACCAGATTCTGTCCCGGTTGCCCCTCTTCCAGGCCAGCTCTCTGCTGTGGCCAGGGAGTGCAGTGGAGGATGGTCCAAGTGCTTGGGCCCTGCACCCCATAGGAGACCAGGAGAAGTATCTGGCTCCTGCCATCGGATCAGCACAGTGCGCCGGCCACAGTGGCCATTGGGGGTGAAGCAACGGCAAAGGAAGACCTTTCTCTCTGTCTCTCTCTCTCTCACTGACCACTCTGCCTGTCAAAAAAAAAAAAAAAAAAAAAAAAAAGAAAGAAAGAAATGGGGTGATGTAAGTAGCATGCAAATGCAGAGTTATGGATTTCAGGCCATCGAGGGTACTTAAAAACATTTGAGGAAAAATGGAATTCACAGATAAGTTTAATTTGGTGCAAAAAAAATGGAATCCATGCACCATTTTTTTCATAATACATATATTCCATGAACTTTTTGAAGACCTCGTGTAAATAGGAAGCACCTGACGCTCAGTAGGCACCAATAAAGTAAAGCCGACATTTTCAGGGTGAAGTCAAGGAAACCTTCATGGAAGAGACAATATTCTGGTGGGGTTTTGAGGGATCGGCAGAGCTTTAAAGGGAGAAGACAGAATGCACGGACAGGGCGCAGAGATGTGACAAGATGGCCCATTCAGGGGGTTCTGGATTCTGGAGCAGGGGTGTGTAGGAGAGGGGTGCAGAGATCAGCACCAGTTGTCATGGAGCTGGAACCCAGTGTCAGGGAATCTGGGGGCAGGGGTTTGGCCCGGTGGTTAAGATGCTGCTTGGGATGCTTGTATCCATCGCAGTGCCTGGGTTTGAGCCCCAGCTCTGCTTGCTTTTTTTTTTTTTTTTTTTTTTTTTTTTTTGACAGGCAGAGTGGACAGTGAGAGAGAGAGAGACAGAGAGAAAGGGCCTCCTTTGCCGTTGGTTCACCCTCCAATGGCCGCCGTGGCCGGTGCACTGCGGCCGGCGCACCGCGCTGATCCGATGGCAGGAGCCAGGTACTTCTCCTGGTCTCCCATGGGGTGCAGGGCCCAAGCACTTGGGCCATCCTCCACTTCACTCCCAGGCCACAGCAGAGAGCTGGCCTGGAAGAGGGGCAACCGGGACAGAATCCGGCGCCCTGACCGGGACTAGAACCCGGTGTGCTGGCGCCGCAAGCCGGAGGATTAGCCTAGTGAGCCGTGGTGCCGGCCTCAGCTCTGCTTTTGATTCCGGTTTCCTGCTAATGTGCACTCTGGGGCAGCAGATGATGGCTCAAGCACTTGGGTCTCTGCTACCCGCATGGAAGACTGGATTGAGTTCTTTTTTAAAAAAATTATTTATTTATTTGAAAGGCAGAGTTACAGAGAGGCAGTGGCAGAGAGAGAGAGAGCGAGAGAGAGAGAATCGTCCATTTGCTGGTTCACTCCCACAGATGGCTGCAATGGCCAGAGCTGCGCCGATCCAAAGCCAGGAGCCAGGAGCTTCTTCCAGGTCTCCCACGTGGGTGCAGGGGCCCAAGGACTTGGGCCATCTTCTACTACTTTCCCAGGCCACAGCAGAGAGCTGGATCAGAAGTGGAGCAGCTGGGACTAGAACCTGCGCCCATATGG
This sequence comes from Oryctolagus cuniculus, assembly GCF_964237555.1. Classification (NCBI taxonomy): domain Eukaryota; kingdom Metazoa; phylum Chordata; class Mammalia; order Lagomorpha; family Leporidae; genus Oryctolagus; species Oryctolagus cuniculus. The sequence goes on along the minus strand of NC_091451.1, from coordinate 14,873,131 downwards.
GATGCCAGCACTGCAGGCAGCACTTTACCCACTATGCCACAGCACCGGCCCCCTGGACTGAGTTCTGAGCTCCTGGCTGTGGCCTGGCCCAGCCATAGCTGTTGCTGGCAGCTGGGGATTGAACCAGCAGGTGAAAGATCTCGCTCCTGCTCTCTACCTTTCAAATAAATACATTTAAAAAAAAAAAATCGGAACCTTTACACACTGGGAGCTTTAGGGGTTTCTGAGCTTAGGTAGGCCAGGAGCAAACTGCTGTTTGTAAGAGCCTTTGCTACCATTTTCTCAGTGATGGTTTCCTGTTTGTTTTCCCAAGAGCCCTGTTATAACAGCCATAACACAATAAACTCCTAAATATCTACCAGAACTCTGCTGATTACAAGTGACAGAAAAGCAAACTCAAATTAGCTTGTACTGATTTTAAAATATGTCCACATGGGCTGGGCGTTTTGGTGCAGCAGGTGAAGCTACCACTTGGGACACAAGCACCCCCATATCAGAGGGCCTGGGTTCAAGTCCCGCCTCTGCTTCCAACCCGACTTCCTGTTAGTGCACCTGGGAGGCAGCAGATGGTGGCCCAGGAACTTGAGTGCCTGCCACCTGCGTGGGAGACCTGGACGGAGTTCCTGGCTCCTGGTTTCAGCCTGGCTCTGACCCAGCTGTTGCAAGCATTTGGGGAATGAGCAAAGTAGATGGAAAATCTCTCTTTCTCTCTCTCTTTCTCTCTCTCTCTCCCCCCCTTCCCTTTGCTCCCTCCCTCTCCCTCTCTGCCTAGCATCCTGCCTTTTATATAAATAAACTCTTTTTTTTTTTTATTTGACAGGCAGAGTTAGACAGTGAGAGAGAGACAGAGAGAAAGGTCTTCCTTCCATTGGTTCACTCCCCTAATGGCTGCTATGGCCAGCACTGTGCCGATCCGAAGCCAGGAGTCAGGTGCTTCCTCCCTGTCTCCCATGCGAGTGCAGGGACCCAAGCACTGGGGCCATCCTCCACTGCCCTCCCGGGCCACAGCAGAGAACTGGACTGGGAGAGCAGCAACCAGGACAGAATCCAGCGTCCCGACCGGGACTAGAACCTGGGGTGCCAGCGCCACGGGTGGAGGATTAGCCAAGTGAGCCATGGCGCCGGTCAATAAATAAACTCTTAAAAAATATGACCACAAATTCCAGTGTAGAAGACTCAGTAGCTCACTTCCAAAGATCAGAATAAGTGTATGTGACACTGTGGTTTCAGGGGCTGGTTAGAATAGCCACTGAGTCTTCCTGGTCACTTTCTCTCCTGGATGGCTCATCTGGGGGAAGTTGACACCATGACATGGGGACACTCAGCCTATGGAGAGTCCATGTTGCAAGGAGCTGAGGCCTCCTGCTAAGAGCCACTGGGGCGGATTGTTGCGGCATCCCCTCCCACCCCGCCCCAGGCTGGTCAGGACTTCAGATTCTTTGCTAATATCTGGTCTGAAACCTGAGCCAGAGCTATTCAGCCTAGGCTGATCCCAATCCTTTTTCTACAGAAACTGAGAAAATATTTTTTTTAAAGATTTTTTAAAAATTTATTTAAAAGGAAGAATTGCAGAGAGAGAAAGGGAAAGAGAGAGAGAACGAGAAAGAGAGAGAGATCTTGCATGCACTGGTTCATTCCCCAAATGGCTATAATGACCAGAGCTGGGCCAGGCCGAAGCTGGGAGCTCCTGTGTCTCCCACAAGGGTGCGGGGGCCCAAGGACCAGGATCATCCTCCACTGCTTTCCCCAGGCACGTTATGAAGAAGCTGAATCGGAAGCAGAGCAACCAGGACTCAACCAGGGAGCTGCAAGCTGCTTGCAGCTCCCCAGAGGAAGCTCAAGGGAGACTCATCAGGACCTGGAACGGTTGCTGGGGAAACAAGGGTTGGGTTATTCTCAGGTTTGTGCGCCTCCTGTTCTGCCGGAGTCTCCCGGAGTCTCCCGGCTACTCCTGAAAAGCGCTCATGTCCTCATCCCATTTAGCTCTAAAACGTTACCTTCTCAGCAAGACCTACCCTGAGCACCTCATTTTAAAAACACACGCTATTGTAATATCACCCTCTATCCCATGAATAGCTATAATTATTAGGTATTAATAAAATTATTTTAATTATTTGAGGAGGTGGAAATGCCAGCTAGCCTGATTTGCTCATTATACATTGAATCAAATGATCGCAGTGTACCTGATAAAGATGTACAATGACAATTTTAATTAAAAATATTTTTGGGCCGGTGCTGTGGCGCAGTGGGTTAACGCCCTGGCCTGAAGTGCTGGCATCCCATATGGGCTCCGGTTCTAGTCCTGGCTGCTCCTATTCCGATCCAGCTCTCTGCTATGGCCTGGGGAGGCAATAGAAGGTGCCCCAAGTGCTTGGGCCCCTGCACCCGCATGGGAGACATGGAGGAAGCTCCTGGCTCCTGGCTTCAGCCATTGCAGCCATTTGGGAAGTGAACCATCAGATAGAAGACCTCTCTCTCTCTCTCTCTCTCTCTTTCTCTCTGCCTGTGCCTCTTCTGCTCTCTCTATGTTATTCTGTCAAATAAATATTTTTTTAATTAAAAATATTTTAAACATAATCTCCCTCTACTTTCTCCCATACATTCTATTCCACTTCCCTTCATTTTAAGAAAGATTTACTTATTTGAAAGGCAGAGTGGAGGGACAGAGAGAGAGAAAGAGAGAGATCTTCCACCTGCTACCTGCACTCTGAATGGGACGCAGGCGAAGTGGGGGCTTATCGTGCTGCGACACAACACCTGCCCCATCTTCCCTTTGCATTTTTTCCCTTTGAGCTTGAGTCTATCGTATTTTTTACTTACCTGTTTTAAATTCCATCTCTTTCGGCCGGCACCGCAGCTCAACAGGCTAATCCTCCACCTGCGGCGCCGGCACACTAGGTTCTAAGTCCAGGTCAGGGTGCCGGATTCTGTCCCGGTTGCTCCTCTTCCAGGCCAGCTCTCTGCTGTGGCCAGGGAGTGCAGTGGAGGATGGCCCAAGTGCTTGGGCCCTGCACCCCATGGGAGACCAGGAGAAGCACCTGGCTCCTGCCATCGGATCAGCGCGGTGCGCCGGCCTCAGCGCGCTGGCCACGGCGGCCATTGGAGGGTGAACCAACGGCAAAAGGAAGACCTTTCTCCCTGTCTCTCTCTCTCACTGTCCACTCTGCTTGTCCAAAAAAAAAAAAAAAATTCCATCTCTTTCATGGAAATACAAGCTCCACAGACCAGACACTTTTGTCCATGCTGGTCACTGCTACGTCCTTCATGCCTAGAACAGGGCTTGGCACATGCTGGGAGCTCAATAATAAATGGGTGGATGAATGACTGCACAGCCTTCCTGTGGAGTAGGTGGGAGGGAGATGATTTTCCCTGTGTTACAGACCAAGACATTGAAACCTTTTAAAAAAAAAATATGTACTTTATTTATTTGAAAGGCAGAGTTACACAGAGAGCGTGACACACACACACACACACACACACACACACAGATCTTCCATCTGCTGGTTCACTCCCCAAATGGTTACAAAAACCAGGGCTGTGCCACGCCAATGCCAGGAGTTTAGAACTCCATCCGGGTCTCCCACATGGGTGCAGGGGCCCAGGGACCATCTTCTGCTGCTTTCCCAGGCACATTAGCAGGGAGGTGAATCAGAAGTGGAGCAGCTGGGACTTGAACCAGCACACGTATGGGATGCCAGCATCACAGGCACGGGCTTAACCTGCTGTCTCACGGTGCCAGCCCCAAGGACATTGCAACTTGAGAGAAAGACCCTGTTGACACCAAGATTTAAAAAAAAAAACTTTTTAAAAATTTTAATTGTTAAATAAAACTTTAATTGTTGAGTGCTAATGAGAAAACAGCAGAGGGGAACTCAACGCATTACACTGTGTTCCCCCGAGTGCAGATTAAGTGGTGCCTTGGTGCAGTGGCTCAGAGAAAAGTGGTGGGAGCATTGAGTCATCGTGGGCACGTGACAGCTCCAGCATTGCAAACCCGGGGAGATCCACCTGCTGGATCACTCCCAGGATGAAATCATGCTGGGAGTAGCAATTTAGCTCTACCAAATAGCAACAGTCACTTTTCAATGAATGTGGCCCATTTGAATCTTACTGTTTTATAGTTTCTTTTAAGTAGAATTTGTAAGCTTGTTTCTAGTTTTATTGTTGATTGTAAACCTAAAACCTTATGAAGCTGGTGTCTAGTTTTAGGTTCCGATATGTTTAGGGACTGTTAGAACTCAATTGAAGTAATGCTGTAGGGATTCGCATCAATTATGAAGCACCTTGCTTAGTGTTCAAGGCTGAGAAACACTGTTTCAGAAGAGCCCAGGCCTCTTGTCATTTTGCCATTGGAGATCCGAATGAGAAGTCTGGGAAAGATTTGTTTTGAATGCTTATGTTTATGTTTGAAATGTGGAGGTGGGGGGAAAGAGAGCGATAGTGCTAGCCCAGGGCTGGGCCAGGCATAAGAATTAGGAGACTGATGGCCGTGTGGTGAGTCCAGCCCCTCTCCCTGGCCGCAAGCCCCCTGACTCCAGGGCCCCTCACCTTGTTGCCTCCCGATCAGGACATCTGCGCACCTGCTCACACCCGCTATCCCATTGTTTGGGAGGAAGGGCCCTGGGCAGGCTGAGCTCCTGTGGAGGACCAGGGAGGTCCAGCTGCTAAGAGGTCCCTTGCAATCCACTGTGCCTGGCCTGGAAACCCCTGCTACATGGGCTGGGGGGGGGGGGCGCATGGGGATTACTCAGCAGGAATTCCCCTCACTGTGGCTGGTGTTTGGGGTATCTGCTGGCAACTGGAGATGGGGGCATGGCAAGAGCTCCCAGCCTCCTTGGAGGATTCTGGCCGGGCAGTTTTTGAGTGTGATGATCTCTGCTCAGAGCTGACTCAGGGTGCTGCCCCCTGAGGGTCCTGCTTGGATTTCATTACCAGAATTGCGGGTGCAGGAGTTGGGAGAGTATTTCAAACACTTCATGGGGAAAAAGAGAGTGAGTGGGCCTTAATTTGTTCATTTTTTTAAGATTTTATTTACTTGTTTGAAAGGCCAAGTGACAGAGAGAGAGAGCAAGAGTGAGTGCACACGAGAGATAGAGATAGAGATAGAGAGATAGAGAGAAGAGAGAGAGAGAAAGAGAGAAAGAGAGAGTGCTTATCTGCTGGTTCACTCCCCAAATGGTCACAACAACTGGGGCTGAGGCAGGAGCCCGGAACTCTGTTGAGGTTTCCCACGTGGATGTCAGGGCCTCAAGCACCCGAGCCATTATCTGCTGCATCTCAGGTGCGTTAGCGGGGAGCTGGAACAGAAGCCGATCAGCCGGGACTTGAACTAGCACTCCAGTATGGAATGCAGGCGTCCCAAACAGTGGCTTAACCTGTTAAACCACAACACCTGCCTCCAAAGGTCATTTTATATGACATTTGTAGTGTACCTGAGTTTTGTTTTTTGAAAGGAGAAACACAGGGAGAGAGAGAGAGAGGAAAAGAGAGAGGGAGGGGGGGGGGGGGGGAGGGAGAGAGAGAGATGTCTCCCATCGGATGATTCACTTCCCACATGCTCACAACAGCTGCAGCTGGGCCAAGTTGAAACCAGGGCCTAGGAACTCAATCTGGGTATCTGAGGAGGGTGGCAGGGACCCAAGTCCTTGAGCCATCACCTGCTGCCTCCCAGGGTGCACAGTAGCAGGAAGCTGGAGTCGGGAGCAGAGCTGGGACCCAAACCGAGGCACTCTGGTAGGGGATATAGGCATCCCAAATGCTGGCTTAACTGCTGTGCCAAACGCTTGCCCCTTGCCTGTGTTTTGACTGTGACACATCACATGAGGTCACACGTGGAATTTTCCACTCGTGGCATCACGTCAGTGGTCACAAAGTTTCAGATTCCGGAGCATTTTGGATGTGAGTTTTGGGTTAGGGATGCTCAGCCTTACTCATGACTGTGCTCTTAGCTCTTAGGAAGCACCCGTAAAGGGCTCTGTCACATCAGGCTGGGAGCTTAGAGAAGAACTCAAGACACAAGGAAGGAACCCCCAGATCTCCGGGCTGCTTTTGGTCTCCAGATCCTTGCAGATCCTGCTTGTCTGTAGGGCAGAGAGGACCAGCGAGAGCTGAATTGGCCTGCTACATGCCGGTGCTGGGCTGGCACGGCCTCATGTGTCACCTCCCCTGTCAGCCCAGTTCATTTTCATCCTCTCCGTGCCGTATGTGGGATGGAGAGATTCTCAGGAAGGAAGCCATGGTTTGGGAGGCCCAGGGCTCTCGGGTCCTGCAGCACTCTGGGTGCTGGCACAGATGGGTGCTCCCAGAGCTCCCAGAGCTCCCAGGCAGAGTGACTCCTCCCTCTATCCAGGGAACGTGGGCCCTCTGCGCTAGAACAAAGCACCTGGTACTTTCGGAGCAGCTCAGTGCCGGCTGTGATGGGCAGAAGCCACTGCTTGGAGTCCTGGCCACCACCTAGGCTGGTCTTGCCTGCTGCTGCCGAGCTGGGAGAAAGGCCCTGACGGGCAGCAGGATCTCCTGTGTCCTCTTCCTTGCCACTGTCCTCAGAAACTTCTTCAGTTGAGGTCATAGCCACTGGAGTGGATGACACCAGAACTCTGTCCACAAACTCTGCCTTTGTTGCTGCCCCCAGAGAAATACAAGGGATGGATGAAAAAAAGGACAACGAAGCCTGAGCCCCAGGAAGAATGGCATCAGTGTTGTGTTCCGGTGAGTGCTGTTTTGTTCTGCGAGCCCTCCCGCTGTACCCACTGTCCTTGTCTAACCCCTTTGTGCTTTGGCTGCACATAAAATCCCAGAGACTTAAAGATATTTGTAAATATTATTTGAGAGGGAGAATGGGTGGGGAGGGGAGAGAGAGAAAGAGAGACAGAGAGAGAGAGAGAGAAAAATGGGAGTTCCCATCTGCTGGTTCACTCTCCAAATGCCTGCAGTGGCTCCCCCTGAAGCCAGGAGCCAGGAACCTAATCCAGATCTCTCACATGGGTAACAGGGACCCAATCGCTTGAGCCGTTACCTGCTGCCTCCCAGGGTCTGCTCTGACAGGAAGCTGGAGTCTGGAGCTGGAGCTGTGACTTCAACCCAGGCACTCAGATGTGGGATACAGGCATCTTGACACCTTAATCACTAGATCAGATGCCCACCTCTACGCCACCTCCCATGGATTTTTTTTTTTTTGGAGTGGCTTTTAAAAAAACCTTTTTTTTATTGGAAAATAATATAAAATACACAGTTTGCCAGCTTTCCATCAAAGCAAACCAAAACAAAACAGCCCACCTAGGACCAGTCTCCCTAGACAACTATTCACTGAATATTTGTTGATCACCTGTCTGTTCTAAGATGGACAGATCCACATCTGCTGGGTCCCCTCTGTATCTTTAGTCTTAGCACATGCTAGGCACAGAATAGTTGCTTAGTGAATCCTTCTTGAATAAATGAATGAATGAATGAATGAATAAATAAATAAATAGGGGGAATGAATAAAATGACATGTCATTGTCCCTTACCTTGAGTAGCTAATAAATTGAGAATTAATCACTATTAGAATCAATGGCATCATGAAATACATGAAATTTCTATACCTTAAATACATTTAAAAAATCAATTAATTCTAAAGAAGAATCAGTGGCATCAAGAATGAGTGTTATGGGGCCGGCATTGTGGTGCGGTGGGTTAAAAACCCCAGCCAGACATGCTCAATCAGACTTACCCCTAATGGTAGAGTTAGAAACATGCCAGGGGATTCCAATTCAATCCCATCAAGGTGGCATGTACCAATGCCATCTCACCAGTCAAAGTGATCAGCTTCAGTTCGTAATTGATCATAATGATAGGATTAAGAGTCAAGGGGATCACATAAACAAGACAAGTGTCTGCTAATACTAACTGATGGAATTAAAAAGGAGAGAACGATCCAACATGGGAAGTGGGATACATAGCAGACTCATAGAATGGCAGATGTCCTAAACAGCACTCTGGCCTCAGATTCAGCCCTTAAGGCATTTGGATCCAGCTAAAAAGCCCATGAGAGTATTTTAGGCATGGAAAGCCAAGAAGACACTGTTGCAAAAAAAAAAAAAAAAAAAAAAAAAAAAGACTTAAATGAAAGATCTCTGTGAGATCCCAGCGGAAAGAACGGGCCATTAAAGAATGAGGTACCTTTCTCTGAAGGGAGGAAGAGAACGTCCACTTTGACTATGGCCTTGTCTAAATAAGATCGGAGTTGGTGAACTCAAGAGGCTTCCATAGCCTTGGCAGCACATGACAAGAGCCTCGGGTGATTACTGATGTCATAAATAAGAGTGTCAATTGTTAAATCAACAATTGTTAAATTCACATAGTGTTGTACTAT